>NC_048238.1:112714698-112715064 GCF_002007445.2 Ailuropoda melanoleuca
TGGAGTCTTTTGGGTTTTCCATATAGAGTATCATGTCATCTGCACTGAGAGACAGTTTGACTTCTTCTTTGCCGATTTGGATACCTTTTATCCCTTCTTGTTATCTGATTGCTGTTGCAAGGATTTCTAGTACCATGTTGAATATAATGGCGAGAGTTGGCATCCTTGTCATTTTCCTGATCTTAAGGGAAAGGCTTCCAGCTTTTCCCCATTGAGAATGATATTGCTGTAGGCTTTTCATAGATGGTTTTTATGAGATTGAGGAATGTACTCTCTATCCCTACACTCTGAAGGGTTTTAATCAGGAAAGGACGCTGTATTTTGTCACATGCTTTTTCTGCATCAATTGAGAGGATCATATGGTTC
>NC_048238.1:112715284-112736904 GCF_002007445.2 Ailuropoda melanoleuca
TTGTCACATGCTTTTTCTGCATCAATTGAGAGGATCATATGGTTCTTGACTCCTTTCTTGTTGATATGATCTATCACACTGATTGATTTGCGAATGTTCAACCACCCTTGCATCCCACGGATGAATCCCTNCTCCTGTTTCTTTGTTGATTTTCTGCTTAGGTGATCTGTGTATTGCTGAGAGCAGAGTGTTGAAGTCCTCTACTACTAATGTATTATTATCTATATGTCTCTTTATTCCGGTTAAGAATTGGCTTGTGTATCTAGCTGCTCCCCTCTTGGGGGCATAGGTATTTATAATTGTCATATCCACTTGTTGGATACATACTTTAAGAATAATATAGTGTCCTTCTATATCTCTCACTACAGTCTTTAGTTTAAAATCTAATCTGTCTGATATGAGAATTGCTACCCCAGCTTTCTTTTGAGGTCCATTGGCATGAAAAATGGTTTTCCATCCCTTCACTTTCAGTCTGGATGTATCTTTAGGTTCAAAATGAGTGTCTTGCAGACAGCAAATGGATGGGTCATGTCTTTTTTATCCAATCTCCAACCCTGTGGCATTTTATGGGAGCATTTAGGCCATTCACATTGAGAGTGATTATTGAGAGATATGATTTTAATGATGTCATGTTTCCTGTGAAGTCTTTGTTTCTATAGATTTTAAATTTCTGTTCTGTATCACTCTTGGGGCCTTTATACTTTTATAGTACACTTCCTAATATCTCCCATAGGGCTGGTTTGATGGTCACAAATTCCTTCAGTTTCTGCCGATCCTGGAAGGTCCTTATCTCTCCATTAATTCTGAAAGACAGGCTTGCTGGATAAATGATCCTTGGCTGCATGTTCTTCTCAGATAGAGCTTTGAAAATACCTTGCCAACCCTTCCTGGCCTGCCAGGTCTCGGTAGACAGGTCTGACGTTATTCTGATATTCTTCCTTCTGTACGTAAGGATTTTCTTCCCCCAGGCCACTTTCAGTACTGTATTCTTGGATCTAATATTTGCAAATAGCACTATGATGTGACGTGGCATAGGTTTGTCGTGGTTGAGCTTGGGAGGGGTCCTCTCTGCCTCTTGGACACAAATGATTGTTTCCTTTGCCAGATTAGGTAAGTTCTCAGTGACTATTTTTTGTATCTCTTCTAGACCTCTCTCTTTCTCCCCCGCCTCGGGGATGCCAATGATTCTGACATTGGAACGTTTCATTGAGTCAGTAATCTCCCATAATCTACATTCTTGAGATTGGATTTTTTTGAGCCAAGTTTCCATTTTAACTTTCTCTTCTACCATCCCATCCTCCAATTCACTGTTTCGTTCTTCTGCCTCATTTACCCTGGCTGTCAGAGCGTCTAGTTTAGACTGCATTTGATTCATAGCATTTTTAATTTCTGCCAGACTCGCTTTCATTTCTACCCTTAGAGATTTTATATTCTCGTTAATATTTTCATTAATATTTTTTTCAAATCTACACATCATCTTGACCATTGTTACTCTGAACTCCATTTCTGATAATTTGGTTATATCCATATCCATCAGTTCTGTGGCAGAGGCCACAGTCTCTGTATCTTTTCTTTGTTGGGGGGGATTTCTCCTCCTCGTCATTGTGATGAAGAGAGGTTGCAGGGATGAACAGAGCCCAAATTATTGACCAGGACCCAGGCAGTGTGCTCTTGTTTTGTAGGGTCCTTAGAGATGTGGGCTTCTTGATTTTTCAGCCTGCCTTCTGGGGGAGGGGCCTGCCACACTGATACTCAGGCAACCTATTTGGGTAGAGTCTCTCTGTCCCCTGCGAGGAGGGATGGGGATGGACACAATGTGAACCGGTATTTTTGGGCTTTTGTTCTCTGGTGGCTTTCCCTGGCAGTTTTCTGTGGCTCTTCTGAGAGTCAGAGCAACAGTGACCAAATCCCAGCCTCTGTCTCAGAACATAGAGATCACAGTCCGCTCTCTAATGAGCTCTCTTGGTCACTTTAACTCTGTTTCTGTCGGTGCTGCTAAAAACCCTGCTGCCTCCCCGTTTGTGCGCCCCAGAGCCGGTGTCCCAGCCCTCACTTCCAGGGCTGGCATGTCTCTGTCCTTTGTGCTTCTGGAGATGTTCATTTGTAGAGATCCCCATGTATCTTCCTGAGTCTCAGGCTGATTTTGTGGGTTTTCAGGATGGCCTGGTAGATATCCAGCTCGATTCAGGGGACTAGCTGAAAAAGGGGTCCCCTACTCCTCCGCCATCTTTTTCCCCTCCTCTCATAAGGAATTTTAGATTGAACTTTTAACAGCCTCTCAAGGCTAAGTAGCCAAGCCAAGTACTTGCCATCAGACTCACTTGCAATACCTACAGATTTGGGTTACTTCTTCTTTTCCTGAGGTCCCCAAAACATCCTGAGGTTCCTGCACCTGCCAATCAGTGACATTCTTTACTCACATGATAAGGCTGCTGGGAACTCTGTAAGCAAGGTATCAACCCAACATTTCCACAGGGCTTTATTGGCTTCATAAAGTCAAACTTAGTTTTTTAAAGCTGATTGGTCATGTCTGAATCTATGCAAGTCTCTCTCTAAGATGACATTCCAGTCAAAGTTTTGGTAATATAATCAGTGTTTCCAATGGTGTTCTGCTCAAGGAGAGCAGATTCTTATTGCACTTATGCAAATAACTACAATTGCCATGAAAGAAAGAATACTCGCTAAGAGTTTCTGAATTTTGGAGGGATCAGGTAGGGAGAAAAGGTAAATGTTCCAATTTGTTCACAAAGGAATATTTTACCAAAATTCTGTAAGTCATAGGTAGCTTAAGAAAAAAAAGTTTGCTTTTTAAATCTAGAAGAGCAAACATTAGAGAACCAGCAATGTTTTACACAAAAGTCACAAAAACTATAATCATCTTTCTCAACTCATTTAGTCCCATATTACTAATTCTTATTCTGTTTGAATGCAGTTTTTCCATTAGTTTTGGAAATTCTTACTCAGTTTAGTTTTATAATTCTAAGGGTATAAAAAACCTGTATTTGTTAAAAGTCCTTTCCATTAATCTCCTTGAAGTCGAAACATTTTTGCAAGAGCATCAGAACAATAACTGTTAAGGACAAATAACTCAAAAATGGACATGGTTAAAGATCTGATGAGAATTCATTATAGTGTAGTTGACAATGACATTCAGTTATTTTTGTGACACACAACATTTTAATAATTAGAATTTTAAGTGATGACATTATATCAGTACATATTAAAACTAGGAATTTCATATACTTTCTGGAACTGTTATAGCATTTACCCATACAATATAATTTACAAAGGCTTATCATCATTTGTTTCACAATGCTTGTCCTGTAACTTAATATACCAAATAAACAAGTCTGATTAATCAGAAAGACTTCATTTAGAATTTGAATTTCTGGGAAATTTGTTTAAAAACCCAGAAGGTTTTAAAGCACATGCTTAAGTAGGATCACAGATTAGTGTAAAACTTAATATTTAATTATCTGTTTAACCAAGGTGATGACAAGAGATTCCAAAGGCAAATACAGAGGGTTACACAGTTATTAGAAAAACTTAGCTCCTGGGGTGCCTGGGTGGCTCAGTCATTAAGCATCTGCCTTTGGCTCAGGGTGTGATCCCGGGGTCCTGGGATCGAGCCCTGCATCAGGCTCCTCTGCTGGGAGTCTGCATCTTCCTCTCCCACTCCCCCTGCTGGTGTTTCTTCTCTCACTGGTTCTCTCTCTCTCTGTCAAATAAATAAATAAAATCTTTTTTAAAAAAAGAAAACTTTGCTCCTTTAATATTGAGAAGATTCAGTTTTGTTTTTTGTTTGTTTGTTTGTTTGTTTTTTACATAATCAAAGACTTGCTTCCAGTGACTCAGGTTCCGCTGCTTCCTTTGTCTGGGATTGTAAAGGAAGAAAGAGAAGCACAAGGACCTAGTAGCCAGGGTGGAGATTTAAACAGGGAATAAGAGCAGTGTCCGGCATGCCTGACAAACACACTAAACAACCAGGTGGGGCAGAGATTTTTCTTTCAATCTCCCAGATTCTAAACTGGTCTCTGCTGGACCATTTCTCATTTTGCCAGGCTGGGGCATCCAAGCCTCCGAATGGTCATGATGAGGGAATGGAAGGCAAGCTGAAGACAAAGCAGAAGCTGACACCCTGCAACTCTCCCTCCATGGGATGTATGCAACATTCCTCAGGCACTCCTGGCTACCCTAAAGGACAAAGGAACAGTCCTTACTACCTACAGCCCATTGACAAGTCCTTGAAACAGGCAGGGTGACATTCCTCTAGGAATTCAGCTGCCTCGGTGTTAATACTTTGGCTAAGGGCAAAAGGCAGTCCTAGCCTGACCCCCCCTCCCCTCCACCAAGATCCTGTAAGTCTACTTTAACGTATAGAAATTCCTTTGGAAACTTCCTTTATCTCTAACCCCCCAAGATACGTATTGGCAATCATCCCCCAAGCATATGGCCCACCGATATACGTCTGAAGGGTCTCATGACTAAGGTTTTATTAGACAGTAATAAATGACCTTTTCCCAACAATAGCTAGCCCCCTCAAGGTCCTGGAAACCTTGCTTCCAAAATTCCTTAGAGACTTACGCTATCCCTAGCCCCCTCCCCACTTGAGGGTATAAAATAGGCCATTCTTCACAACCCCAGGGCAGCAGATCTTTCTGCCCACAGGTCCTGTGTCCGTGCTTTAATAAACCACCATTTTGCGCCAAAGACGTCTCAAGAATTCTTTCTCAGTCGTCGGCTCCAGACCCCACCCCACTGAACCTCACGTATATTCCCCAACTTCATCAGTCAGGTTGTGTGATCCTTCATCACCCAGCAATGTCTAGGCTCAATTTGAATGAGTATTCAATCCCCAAGAGTACTCTTATTCTGGCTTGTCCAGACTTTGTGAGACAACTCTAGTTTTCTGCTAAAAGCTGTGCTACAAACCCAGTGTAACTTATCCCAGCAGAGATTCTTTTGAGTAAAAATACTCAGAGTGGTCATTGGATTTCAGGTGAGGTCGGAACACCGGGCCAGTGGTCACAAGCACCAAGGAGAGTCCTCCAAAGAGTTGGCTCCAGGCCCTGGTAGCTTAACCCAGGTAACTGGAAGCAGAACCTCAGAAGGACAAGGGTCCCATCTGAGTCGCCAATTTGTAATTGAGCTAATATGAGTTTGCTCCTTGGTGGGTTACAGATAGAGACTATACCAGGTAGAGTTGTCACACAAAAGAGACTTTATTTGCAGCAAATAAGAGAGTAACTTTCAAAGCCATGACTCCTCAAGTGATTTATTACTTCTTGAGTGAGCCTTTTTTTTTTTTCAATTGGGAGAGGCAATCTATGATAGGACCTGAGTATCCCTTCAAGTTCTTGCTGGGTATGCCAAGAATACAAGTCCCTGAGCCCTCTTTGCTTCAGTCATTTCTCAGTGTTGTGTTTTCAGTGAGTAGCCTAGAAGGATGAGGTAATGTCTGTCCCTTAGACAAAGAGCAGTGGTTCACTATAAAAATGGCAAATATCTTATTCTCATTGTTTTGTCCTGTAATGCAACCTACAGAATGTGAATCTATCTAGGATTCTCATGTTTTCTGCCAGCATTCATGAACTAGTAATAGTAATAATAATAGTAAATCTCAATTAGCTTGTAAGCAGAGTAAAATTCTAGACCCTCAGGTTCCTGATAGTTTTGGCAATGAGGATGGGTGTGTGCTGTGATACGGGATTAGAGAAGATTCCCCAGGATGTAATAGAGAAAGAATGCTTTCTCCCCAGGGGTGAGAGGGCTAATGTAGGAATAAGGGTCCTCCAATTGCTCTAGCTGTTAATAAGACCAGGAATTACAAAAAGCCACTCCAATGGTGCTTTGATTGTTGTTGAATCTCCTCTGGGTGGAAGTTTGTAGGGATGTTATCATGACAATGTGGCAGCAAGCCCTGGGGCTCCAACCAAAATGCCACGTATGCTGACTGCTGAGTCAAAAAGCTTCCGATAAGGATATAGTGTCAGCATTGAGAATATAGAGCTTTGAATGGAGCAAAACACTAGAAGTTCACATGTTAAGCCTGAGCAGGTATTCACTTGAAAACAAAAGTAAATGTAGAGAAACTTCTTTTTCACTCTACAGCCCCTGATCACTCTCTTCCCTCCCAATCTCAAGTAATTTAGGAAAAAAAAAAACAAACAAACACAAGTATATTGGGGAATTTTTGCGGAGAGAAGGGACTCAAACTCTTACAACTGTTTGATATAAGCACCCAAGTCACCATCCTATCTGGTCCTGTGGGGGTGTTTAAGAACATTGAGTACTACAGACCAAACATGCAGCAGCATTTGTGGGGGCAAAAAGGGCAACTGGGCCTGGGCTCAGGCCCTTGCTGATCTCTACAAGGTACATGTGGAAGAGGCAGCACCAACTCTGGGTTAAGGAGCCAAAAGGGAAAAAGCCTCCCTGCAGCCCAGCTTTATAAAAGATATCTACAAAAATATTGCAGCATGCATCATATCTAAAAATAAAAGCATGAATAATTTCTTCTAGGATCATGGACAAGGCAAGATTACCAACTCTCACAATTTTTATTCAACATAGTATTGGAAACCCTAGTCGGTAGGTAAGGGAAGAAAAAGAAATAATAGGTATTCTGATTGCAAAGGCAGAAGTAAACCCTTTATTCACAAATGACATGATCATCTATGCATAAGATCTTAAGGAATTTATGTAAAAAGCTATTTGAACTACTAAGGTCACAAGACATAATGTCAATATACAAAAATCAGTTGTATTTCTATGTACTAGGCAATGAACAATTGGAAACTGAAATTTTAAAATGTCATTTAGAGAAGCATATAAAAACATTAAATATGGATGGGTCAGTTGAATAAAATATTTGCAATACCTGTACACCAAAAAATATAAAACCTTGTTGAGATAAACAGAGAGATATACCGTGGTCATGTATTGGAATGTTCAATATTTTTTAGATGTTGTGTTAATTTCCTATCGTGTGAGAAATTACCACAAACTCAATGACTTAAAATGACACAAACATTATTTCATAATTTAGTGAATCAGGAGTTGAGGCAGAAGTTAGTTGGATCCTGTCTGTTCAGGGTCTCACTAGGCTAGCTGAAATCAAGGTGTTGGCCAGGGCTGTGATCTCATCCGAGGTTCAGGATCCTCTTCCAAGCTCACTGGTTATTGGAGAACTTAGTTCCTTGCAGTTGTAGGACTGAGGATCAGAGAAAGAGTTGCTGATAGGCCCTCTGAAACACTAGAGCAAATGGATAAGTTGGAACTTTTCAGGGTAGTCTAAAAAATCCAATTATATCAAGCCATTAAAGTAGGACTGATGGGGTTTTGGAATATAGGTAAGGTTCAGCAGAGTGAGGTCCGGAGCCGAGGTCCAAGAAAGAATTCTTGAGACGTCTTTGGTGCAAAAAGGTGGTTTATTAAAGCCTGGGGACAGGACCCATGGGCAGAAAGAGCTGCCCCAGGTTTGTGAAGGGTGGCTGATTATATACTTGGGAGTTGGGGGAGGTAAGGAAAAGGGAGGTTTCAAAAGGATTTTCACATGTTAAAGAAGACTCATAGGATACCAGAGGCCTTGCCATTGTCCAGTTAAGGTTGTTTCTCCCTCTAGCAAGGCATTAACATTAAGATAGTTGGGAGCTTCCTGGAGGAACATGAGACTCTGCCCACATCAAGTATCTGTCAATGGGCTGCAGGTTATAAGGACATTTAATTTTATCTACATTTTCTTCTGGAAGCTAGGTTATGGACAGAAATGCTTTGTTCTTATAAATTGCTAAGACTTTTGTAAACCAAGGAAGACTTATGTCTTGCAGGATTGTGATCTTTATAAGACAACTTTTTGTTTTTCCTTTCCTTAGCTTTAGGGCAGCCAGGAGTGCCTGAGGAATGTCACATATATCCCATGGGGGGGTGTTGTGAGGTGTCAGCTTTTGCTTAGTCCTCAGCTAGCCTTCTGCTCCCTCATCAGGACTATGAAGTAGGAACTTATGTAGAGATCTATGGAAAGCTTTTGCCTTTGTGTAAGCTGTCATTTCCTTGGGACTTAGTATCTGATGGTAGATCTGGGGCTGCTGTTGGCCAGCAGGGTCAGCAGTTGGAAAGAAGGGATAGATGCTGAGCAGAGGAGAGCAATGACAAACTGGAATCTATAAGGCACCTCTGCATTTGTCTATCACCATATCAGCAGCAGATTTGTATTTTTCAAAGATGGTTGCAACAATATTCCATCTTATTTGCTCTTCTGCAATATGACTTTGCCACTCCTCCATCAGGAGGTACAGTCTATTTCTCACCCCATTGAATCTGGGCCCTATCTGTGATTATTTTGACTAAAAGAGTATGTTGTAAGTGAAACTATGGCAGTTCTAGGCACAGCAACTACCTGGCATAAAACTTCTGATTCCTACCTCTTGGAACACTCACTGTTGATACAGTCCCTCATGGAGCTTCCATACTATAGAAGCCCAAGCCATATGATGAGGCCATAAGTAAGTGCTATAGTCCACAACCTGAGCTAAGTTCCCAGCCAACAGGTAAGTTACCAGGCAACAGCCAGCCATGTGCATAAACCATCTTGGATGTCCAGTTGAGTTGATTTTTTAAGATAAATCCAGCTCCAAATACCATCTGAATGAAGCTGTGAAACCCCAAGTAAGAATCACTCATCTGATCCCAGTCAACTCACAGAACAATAAGAGAGAATAATAATTTTTTCAGCCACTAAGTTTTGGGATGACTTGTTATATAATAATATATAATCAGAACAGCATCTGATCATGAAGACTCTCCAAGAATTCTAGCCATTGTTTCACTTCTATCTCCTAAATCTCACACAAATTCCTTTAACATGGAACCATTCATACATATAAAGGGTTTCTAGGAAATGTAGTTCAAGCTCAAATAAGTGGACAATAGAACACTTGATATATTTGGCTTAGTTGTGTAACTTTGGTTATTAGAATATGAATTGACATGACATAAGCAGAGGGTTGAAATGTATTTGCTGTGTGTTGCCTTTTTTTTTTTCTTTTACTTTTGCTATTTGCCATGAGAAGAACCTGCCTTGGATAACCAATGATAAGTGGAGAAGACCTGAATCGAGCTCTTGGTCTGGAGTTGAACCTAGCCAAGCCCAGCAGAACCACAAAGAACCAGCAGTCTTGTGAACAAGAAATGAATACTTGTTGTAAGCCACTGAGATTTTGAAGCTGTTTGCTGCATGGCATTATTTCAGGCAATAACCATCTATTATAACTAGTAAAAAATGGAAAAAAACCAAACATTTTTTCTGCCTTTCTTGATGAAAATACTTCAGGGTAACCCAATAGTTGATGTAGATAAGTTCTTCTTTACAGAAGAATCCCAACTTATAAATGCAGGAAGAATGATAGGATATCACCATTTTAAAACATATAATGAAATGATAGTTCTAAGCAGAGATCATCAAGAACTGCAAAAATTATTAGGTGAAAAGTGGTTGGTTAAGTTTAAAATAGATTGATCAGGCTGTCAACACATAAACAAATTAATCAGCGTTAACATCACAAAAAAAAGAGAGACAACAAATATTACGTTTCCTGATGTGACGCAATAGGAAATACAAACAACACCACTTATAGCTTATTCCTGTTAAAATTTGAATCTAAATCTGACAAACTTCTATACCTAGCTACATGAAATACAGGAGTCAGAGGAACTGGTGAGTGGTAGTACCAGTTAACGAGTTGGGAAACCTGGAAGAAGTTAAATGACACCATGGGGAAGAGCATTTAGCAAAACCCAGAGTGTGGGAAATTTTCCAGGATGAACAACTTATTTCTTCCACAAATACACCGAGAGGAAGGAGAAGAGAAATATAACTATAGATTAAGAGAGATTAGAGGCACAGCAATCAAGCTGACTTATGTACACTGGTTGGATCCTGATTCAAACAAACCAATTGAAAAATAACGTGGGAGACAACTAGAGAAATTTAGACACGATATTTGGTGACATTAAGGAATAGCTGTTATCCTTAGATGTGATAATATATTTAGATGCAACTATGGGATAGTTGTTATCTTTACATGTGCTATTGTGATTATGTTTAAAAATGAGTCCTTATCTTTTTGAGATATATACTGAAATGTTTATGGATAAAATGATGCATCTTGGTCTTGTTTCAAAATGGAGGGCAGTGGGTTGGGGCATAGATGAAACAAGATTGGCTAAGAACCTGGGTTTTTGGCTGGAGCAATCAGGTGCATGGTGGTACAGTTAGTGAGACAGGAAACCAGAGAGAGAAACAGGTTTTGATTGGGACAAGGGGAGTGGCAGATCAGGAGCTCTGTTTTTGATCCATTAGATTTGAAATGCTTATTAGAAGTCGTAGAAGTAGAGATATCAAGCAGTCATCGTTCCCGGAGAGGTCACGCTGGAGATGTAAGTTTGGTGTCTCCAGATTCTGGAGTTTACATTCTCCCTGTGTGAACTCATCTATCCACATGAGTTTAATACTTTCTAGATTTGGTAGGAGCTATTCTGTTCTTTACAGTTTCTACCATTCCTACAGGGAGTGCCAGTATGTTCAGCCATTTTGGATAAGTTAGCAATATGTATTAAAATTAAAACGCATGTCCTCAATGACCAATTCCACTTCTCTGTATCTACCCTCGAGTTACATTTGTACATGAGCAAAAGCAGACATGACAAGAATATTCCCACCACCTTATTTGTAAAGGCAAAAATCTCAAACAACCAAGCGTCCACTGACAGGGGAATGGCTAAATAAAAATATTTTCACAGTATGGAATATTATGCAACAGTTAAAAAGAAAGTAGGCTATCTCTGTGTATTGTCATGAAAGGATCTTCAAGGTATATTGTTGAATAAAAAAATGCAAGTTGCAGAGGAATACTTCTACTTTTATGTTGATAACTTTTTAAAAACCTATGTGTGTGTATGTGCAGGTGTGTATACATATATTTATGGATGTGTATTCAAATTTAAAAGTATTTCAAATACTATACAACAAACAGATAACATTGGCTATATCTGGGTAGGATACTAATTTGGGTGGCTGGTAAAGAGAACTTTTAGCTTTTTCAGTAATGTTTTCACTTTATAATAAAAAGATATTTACATATTACTTATAAATTTATCTTTTATCTAATATAAAAGAGTAAAGCAATTACATGCAACTATCTGCAATCAACTGATAGCAAATGACACAGTGAAGGGGTTAGGAACAGGGGCTTTGGAGTGGGACCTCTTGGGTTTGCATCCTGGCTCTGCAATTTAGTAGCTGTGTCTGAGAAAGATAGATAAATTCTCTATGCTTCTATTTCCTTATTTTTAAAATGGAGATAACAATAATACTTGCTTCAGGGCACCTGGGTGGCTTGGTAGGTTAGGCTTCTGCCTTCAGCTCAGGCTGTGATCTCAGCACCCTGGGATCAAGCCCTGGGCTGCACCAGGCTCCCTGCTCAGTGGGGAGACTGCTTCTCCCTTTCCCTTTGCCCCTCCCCCTAGCTCCTGTGTGCACTCTCTCTCTCTCTCTCAAATAGATAAATAAAATCTTAAAAAAACAATAGTACTTGTTTCAAAGGGTTGTGTTAAAATACTATATGCAAGAGGTTTACAAGACTGCCTAGCACATAGTCAGTGATCAATAAATCTCTGTCATTTTTATTATTTTAAAAATCTATTTATTTATTTATTAGGGGTGCCTGCGTGGTGCAGTCATTAAGCATCTGCCTTTGGCTCAGGGTGTGATCCTGGCGTTCTGGGATCAAGCCCCACATCAGGGTTCTCTGCTGGGAGCCTGCTTCTTCCTCTCCCACTCCCTCTGCTTGTGTTCCCTCTCTCGCTGGCTGTCTCTGTCAAATAAATAAATAAAATCTTTAAAAAATTATTTATTTATTAAATTCAAGTATAATTAATATACAGTATTATATTAGTTTCAGGTGTACAATGTAATGATTCAACATTTCTGTAATTATTCAGTGCTCATCATGATAAGTGTACTCTTAATCCCCTTCATCTATTTCACCATCAGGGAAATACAAATCAAAACCACAATGAGATATCACCTCATCCCTGTCAGAATGGCTCAAATCAAAAACACAAGAAACAACAAATGGTGACAAGGATGTGGAGAAAAGGGAACCCTCTTGCACTATTGGTGGGAATGCAAGCAGGTGCAGCTAATATGGAAAACAGTATTTTGATTCCTTAAAAAATTAAAAATAGAACCACCATATGATCCAGTAATTCCACTACTGGATATTTACCCAAAGAAAATGAAAATGAAAACACCAATTTGAAAAGATATATGCACCGCTATGTTTCTTGCAGCATTATTTACAATAGGGAAGATACAGAAGTAACCCAAGTGTCCATTCATAGATAAATGGGTAAAGATGTGGTATATACATATATACAAAATGGAATATTACTCAACCATAAAAAAGAATGAAATCTTGCCATTTGCAACAACATGGATGGATCTAGAGGGTATAATGTTAAGTGAAATAAGTCACTGAGAAAGACAAATACCATATGACTTCACTCATATGTGGAATTTAAGAAACAAAACAAAAGAGCAAAGAATTATTGTTATTATTTCCATTTCTTAATAGACTTCTGGTTTGGTATATTAAGGGTTTCTGGATATTATTCTTGTGAGTGAGATGGTGAGGTGTGGGCTGAATGGTATTGTTAGGATATTCATGGTAGATTTATTCATAAATATTTTGCATATCTATTATGTGCATTTGTGTCCAATGTGTTTTCATTCATAGATTGCTTTCTTGGAAAGGCATGATGTGGTACTATTTAATAGTTTTGTCAAAAATTTGACAAGAGGGACGCCTGGGTGACTCAGTCAGTTAAGCATCTGCTTTTAGCTCAGGTCATGATCCCAAGGTCCCGGAATCAAGTCCCACATCGAGCTCCTTGCTCAGTAGGGAGCCTGCTTCTCCCTCTGCCTGCCACTCCCCGTGCTTGTGCTCTCTCTCTTTCTCTCTCTCTGACAAACACATAAGTAAAATCTTTAAAATTTTTGAGAAGAAAGAAAGAAAAAAGAAAGTGCAAATTACATAAATCTTCAAGGGAATATCAATTCCACAGATAACATGTAGGGTTGAATCCAATAAGATGAAGTGTTTTTTTCATAAAATAAAATTATCTTAAATTAGATGTTAAAGTTTCTTTCACCCAATAGCCACTCCATGCTATAATATTCTCACCAGTATATCAAATAAGAATCATTGTACTTCTTAAGTGTTGTTTTGAATGGAGGACTCATTATTTCATAAAGAAGACTGTTCAATTATTGAACAGCTAGAACTGTATCTTACGTTGATTCTAAATCAGCAACTCAGCAACTTCAAGAAGTGGCTCATTTTCCTATGATAGCTACACAAATCAATTCTCTTTCATCTTTTACATGGCAACTTTTTGAATATTTGTAGACAGTGATCCTGCCACCCCAGAATCATTTCTTCTTTAGGCTAAAAATTCCTGCACTTATTTGATTTCCTATCACCCTCCTATCCTTTGGACTAATTCCAGTTCAGTGGTGTTCTACTTAAAGTGTAGGACTTAGTATTTTTGTTGCTGGGAGAATATATCTGCTATTGCAACTATCCACTTTTGTACATAACAGAGAGATAATCTGGAGCAGTTGTTCTTCTGATGACCTCACATAATTAACCCTTCTAGTGTCTAATTAAAAATAAACATATATCAGGGTCTCTGTGTTTCCCTATGGAACTGTTCTAATTCATCTTTGTCCTCTGGCTACTATTTTACATAAGATAACCATAGGGCAGTTAATTTTGGAAACACATATGATAGAAACTTGTAGTTCGGTTTTTTTCTTAATGTACTTTCAATCAGTCCTTCCAGTTATACTCAGTGATTATTTTCTTATATCTATTTATTCTTCCATCCATAACCCTACATAGGAAATACTGAAAATTAAACCTTAAAATGACATGGCCTAGAGCATTACCCTGATATCAAAATCAGACAGACTGTACAAAAGAGAAAAAAGAAAAAAATTACAGGCCAATATCACTGATAAAGATAGATGCAAAAATCTCCAACAAATTATTAGCAAATTGAATTCAATAATACATTAAAAGGATAATTCACCATGGTCAAGTGAGATTTATTCCAAAGATGCAAGGGTGGTTCAATATTTCCAAATCAATCAATGTGACTATTTGTTCCAGTTCTTTGAAAAATGTCATTGGTATTTTGATTGGGATAGCATTGAAAGTATAGACTGCTCTGGGTAGCATGGACATTTTAACTATGTTAATTCTTCCGATCCATGAGCATGGAATATTTTTACATCTTTTTGTGTCATTTTGAATCCCGCCACATTACTGAATTGCTCTATAACTTCTAATTGTTTGGGAGTAGATTCTTTTGGGTTTTCCATATAGAGTATCATGTCATCTGTGAAGTGAGTTTGACTTCTATTCCCTAATTTCTCTTTCTTCAGTCTCATTATTCGTGTATAGAAATGCAACTGATTTCTGAGCATTGATTTTGAATCCCGCCACATTACTGAATTGCTCTATAACTTCTAATTGTTTGGGAGTAGATTCTTTTGGGTTTTCCATATAGAGTATCATGTCATCTGTGAAGTGAGTTTGACTTCTTTGCCGATTTGGATACCTTCTATCCCTTTTTGTTGTCTGATTGCTGTTGCAAGGACTTCTAGTACTATGTTGAATAATAGTGGCAAGAGTGGGCATCCTTGTCGTGTTCCTGATCTTAAGGGAAAGGCTTCCAGCTTTTCCCCATTGAGAATGATATTTGCTGTAGGCTTTTCATAGATGGTTTTTATGAGATTGAGGAATGTACCCTCTGTCCCTACACTCTGAAGGGTTTTAATCATGAAAGGATGCTGTATTTTGTCAAATGCTTTTTCTGCATCTATTGAGAGAATCATATGATTTTTGAATTTTTCTTTCTGGATAAAATCTAAGTCACTGTTAGATTTGTGAATGTTGAACCACGCTTGCATCCCAGGGATGAATCCCACTTGGTTATGATGGATAATCCTTTTAATGTACTGTTGGATTCTATTAGCCAGGATCTTCTTGAGGATTTTGGCATCCTTATTCACTAGGGAAATCGGTCTGTAATTCTCCTTTTTGATGGGGATCTTTGTCTGGTTTGGGGTCTTTGTCTGGTAATATTGGCCTCACAGAATGAGTTTGGTAGCTTTCCTTCTGTTTCTTTTTTTGAAACAGATTTAGGAGAATAGGTATTATTTCTTCTTTGAATGTTTGGTACAATTCCCCAGGAAAACCATCCAGGCATGGAGTTTTGTTTTTTGGAAGGTTGTTTATCACTGACTCAATGTCTTCATAATTAATTGGCCTGTTTATAAACTCAATTTCTTCCTGTTTCAGTCTTGGTAGGTTATAGGTTTCCAGGAAGGCCTCCATCTCTTCCAGATTGCTTAATTTATTGCCATAAAGCTGTTGATAAAAGTTTCTAATAATGCTTCCAATTTCATTGGTGTTGGTTGTGACCTCTCCTTTTTCATTCATAATTTTATTAATTTGGGTCCTTTCCCTATTCTTTTGGATAAGTCTTGCCAGTGGTCTGTTAATTTAATTAATTCTCTCAAAGAACCAGATTCTAGTTCTGTTGATCTGCTCTACTGTACTCCTGATTTCTAATTATCTCTGCTCTAATCTTGGTCAACTGCTTCCTCATGTGTGGATTAGGCCTGTCCCTCTGTTGCTGTTCCAGCTTCTTGAGGTGAGAATATAAAAACTGCATTTTAGATTTTTCTATTCTTTTGAGTGAAGCTTGGTTGGCTATGTATTTTCCCCTTAGGACTGCCTTTGCAGTATCCCATAGGTTTTGGACCGTTGTGTTTTCATTCTCGTTGGTCTCCATAAATTGTTTAAATTGATTTTGATTTCCTGGTTCATCGAATCATTCTTGTGCAGGATGGTTCTTAGTCTCCAAGTGTTTGAGTTTCTTCCAAATTTTTCCCTGTGGTTGAGTTCCTATTTCAGAGTGTTGTGGTCTGAGAATATCCAGGGAATAATTTCAGTCTTTTGGTATCAGTTGAGACCTGTTTTGTGACCCAGAACATGGTCTATTCTTGAGAATGTTCCATGGGCATTAGAATAGAATGAGTATTCTTTGGTTCTGGGGTGTAGTGTTCTATATATATCTATGAGGTCCAACTCATCGAGTATGGCATTCAAAGCTGTTTCTTTGCTGATTTCTTGCTTAGGTGTTCTTTCTATTCCTGATAGTGGAGTGTTGAGGTCCCCTACTATTAGTGTATTTTTTTAATGATTTTTTATTATATTATGTTAGTTACCATACAGTACATCCCCGGATTCCAATGTAAAGTTCGATGCTCAATTAGTTGGGTANTGTTAATCACCATACAGTACATCCCCAGATTCCGATGTAAAGTTTGATGCTTCATTAGTTGCGTATAACACCCAGTGCACATGCAATACGTGCCCTCCTTACCACCCATCACCAGTCTATCCCATTCCCCCAACCCACTCCCCTCTGAAGTCTTCAGTTTGTTTCTCATAGACCATTGTCTCTTATGTTTCATTCCTCCTTCTGATTACCACCCCTTTCTTTATCCCTTTCTTCACCAACCGATCATCCTAGTTCTTATGTTCCATAGATGAGAGAAATCATATGATAATTGTCTTTCTCTGCTTGACTTATTTCACTTAGCATTATCTCCTCCAGTGCCGTCCATGTTGCAGCAAATGTTGAGAATTCGTTCTTTCTGATAGCTGAGTAATATTCCATTGTATATATGGACCACAGCTTCTTAATCCAGTCATCTGTTGAAGGGCATCTCGGCTCCTTCCATGATTTGGCTATTGTGGACAATGCAGCTATGAACATTGGGGTGCATATGGCCCTTCTCTTTACTACGTCTGTATCTTTGGGGTAAACACCCAGTAGTGCAATGGCTGGGTCATAGGGTAGTTCAATTTTTAACTTTTTAAGGGACCTCCACACTGTTTTCCAGAGTGGCTGTACCAACTTGCATTCCCACCAACAATGTAGGAGGGATCCCCTTTCTCCACATGCACTCTACAACAATTATTGTTTCTTGCCCTGTCTATTTTTGCCATGCACTGGCGTAAGGTGGTATCTCAGTGTGGTTTTGATTTGAATTTCCCTGATGGCTAATGATTTTGAACATTTTTTCATGTGTCTGTTAGCCATTTGTATGTCTTCATTGGAAAAGTGTCTGTTCATATCTTCTGCCCATTTTATGATTTGTTTATTTGTTTCTCGTGTATTGAGTTTGAGAAGTTCTTTGTAGATCTTGGATACCAGTCCTTTATCTGTAGTGTCCTTTTGCAAATATATTCTCCCATTCCGTGGGCTGTCTCTTAGTTTTTTTGACTGTTTCCTTGGCTTTGCAGAAGTTTTTATCCTGATGAAGTCCCATATGTTANTTTCTCTTGCCTTTGGAGATGTGTCGTGAAAAAGGTTGCTCTGGCCGATGTCATAGAAGTTGTTGCCTATGTTCTCCTCTAGAATTTTGATGGATTCCTGTCTCACATTGAGGTCTTTCATCCATTTGGAGTTTATTTTTGTGTATGGTGCAAGAGAGTGGTCAAGTTTCATTCTTTTGCATGTAGCTGTCCAATTTTCCCAGCACCATGTATTGNGTGGTCAAGTTTCATTCTTTTGCATGTAGCTGTCCAATTTTCCCAGCACCATTTATTGAAGAGACTGTCTTTTTTCCACCGGATGTTTTTTCCTGCTTTATCAAAGATTAGTTGCCCAAAGAGCCGAGGGTCCATTTCTGGGTTCTCTATTCTGTTCCATTGGTCGATGTGTCTGTTTTTGTGCCAGTACCATGCTGTCTTTGTGATCACAGCTTTGTAGTACAGCTCGAAATCCGGCATTGTGATGCCCCCAGCTTTGTTTTTCCTTTTCAACAGTTCCTTGGAGATTCGGGGCCTTTTCTGTTTCCATACAAATTTAAGGACTATTTGTTCCAGTTCTTTGAAAAATATTCTCGGTATTTTGATCGGGATAGCATTGAAAGTATCAATTGCTCTGGGTAGTATGGACATTTTAACTATGTTAATTCTTCCAATCCATGAGCATGGAATATTTTTCCATCTTTTTATGTCTTCCTCAATATCTTTCAAAAGTGATCTATAGTTTCTAGCATATAGGTCCTTTACGTCTCTGGTTAAGTTAATTCCAAGGTAACGCATGGTTTTTGGTGTTATTGTAAATGGGATGGATTCCCTAATTTCTCTTTCTTCAGTCTCGTTATTCGTGTATAGAAATGCAACTGATTTCTGGGCATTGATTTTGTATCCTGCCACATTACTGAATTGTTCTATAACTTCTAATAGTTTGGGAGTTCATTCTNACCTTACTGAATTGTTCTATAACTTCTAATAGTTTGGGAGTGGATTCCTTTGGGTTTTCCATATAGAGTATCATGTCATCTGCAAAGAGAGACAGTTTGACTTCTTCTTTGCCGATTTGGATACCTTTGATCCCTTTTTGTCGTCTGATTGCTGTTGCAAGGACTTCTAATACTATGTTGAATAATAGTGGCGAGAGTGGGCATCTTTGTCGTGTTCCTGATCTTAAGGGAAAGGATTCCAGCNCAATATCTTTCAAAAGTGATCTATAGTTTCTAGGATATAGGTCCTTTACGTCTCTGGTTAAGTTAATTCCAAGGTAACGTATGGTTTTTGGTGTTATTGTAAATGGGATGGATTCCCTAATTTCTCTTTCTTCAGTCTCGTTATTCGTGTATAGAAATGCAACTGATTTCTGGGCATTGATTTTGTATCCTGCCACCTTACTGAATTGTTCTATAACTTCTAATAGTTTGGGAGTGGATTCCTTTGGGTTTTCCATATAGAGTATCATGTCATCTGCAAAGAGAGACAGTTTGACTTCTTCTTTGCCGATTTGGATACCTTTGATCCCTTTTTGTCTTCTGATTGCTGTTGCAAGGACTTCTAGTACTATGTTGAATAATAGTGGCGAGAGTGGGCATCCTTGTCGTGTTCCTGATCTTAAGGGAAAGGCTTCCAGCTTTTCCCCATTGAGAATAATGCTTGCAGTAGGCTTTTCATAGATGGCTTTTATGAGATTGAGAAATGTACCCTCTATTCCTACACTCTGAAGGGTTTTAATCAGGAAAGGATGCTGTATTTTGTCAAATGCTTTTCCTGCATCAATTGAGAGGATCATATGGTTCTTGAGTCTTTTCTTGTTGATATGATGTATCACATTGATTGATTTGCGAGTGTTGAACCATGCTTGCATCCCAGGTATGAATCCCACTTGGTCATGATGGATAATCCTTTTAATGTACTGTTGGATTCTATTAGCAAGGATCTTGTTGAGGATTTTGGCATCCATATTCATTAGAGAAATCGGTCTGTAATTCTCCTTTTTGAGGGGGTCTTTGCCTGGTTTGGGGATCAAGGTAATATTAGCCTCATAGAATGAGTTTGGTAGCTTTCCTTCTGTTTCTATTTTTTGAAATAGCTTTAGGAGAATAGGTATTATTTCTTCTTTGAATGTTTGGTAGAATTCCCCAGGAAAACCGTCCGGGGCTGGAGTTTTGTTATTTGGAAGGTTGTTTATCACTGACTCAATTTCTTCATAGTTAATTGGCCTATTTAAGAAATCTATTTCTTCCTGTTTCAGTCTTGGTAGTTTATAGGTTTCCAGGAAGGCCTCCATCTCTTCCAGATTGCTTAGTTTTTTGGCATGTAGCTGTTGATAAAACATTTCTAATAATCCTTGAATTTCAATGGTGCTGGTCGTGACCTCTCCCTTTTCAGTCATAATTTTAATAATCTCAGTCCTTTCTCTTTGTTTTTGGACAAGTTTTGCCAGTGGTCTATCAATTTTATGGATTCTCTCAAAGAACCAGCTTCTAGTCCTGTTGATTTGCTCTACTGTACTTCTGGTTTTTAATTCATTTATTTCTCCTCTAATTTTGGTCAACTGCTTCCTCCTCAGTGGGTTAGGCCTGTCCCTCTGTTGCTGTTCCAGTTTCTTGAGGTGAGAATATAGAAACTGCATTTTAGATTTTTCTATTCTTTTGAGTGAGGCTTGGATGGCTATGTATTTCCCCCTTAGGACTGCCTTTGCAGTATCCCATAGGTTTTGGACCGTTGTGTATTCATTCTCGTTGGTCTCCATAAATTGTTTAATTTGTTTTTTGATTTCCTGGTTTATCGAGTCATTCTTGAGCAGGATGNTGAGTGGATTAGGCCTGTTCTTCTGTTGCTGTTCCAGCTTCTTGAGGTGAGAATATAAAAACTGTATTTTAGATTTTGCTATTTTTTTGAGTGAGGCTTTGATGGCTATGTATTTCCCCCTTAGGACTGCCTTTGCAGTATCCCATAGGTTTTGGACCGTTGTGTATTCATTCTCGTTGGTCTCCATAAATTGTTTAATTTGTTTTTTGATTTCCTGGTTTATCGAGTCATTTTTGAGCAGGATGGTTCTTAGTCTCCAAGTGTTTGAGTTTCTTCTAGGTTTTTCCTTGTGGTTGAGTTCCTATTTCAGAGCGCTGTGGTCTGAGAATATGCATGGGATAATTTCAATANGTTGGTCTCCATAAATTGTTTAATTTGTTTTTTGATTTCCTGGTTTATCGAGTCATTCTTGAGCAGGATGGTTCTTAGCCTCCAAGTGTTTGAGTTTCTTCCAGGTTTTTCCTTGTGGTTGAGTTCCAATTTCAGAGCGTTGTGGTCTGAGAATATGCAGGGGATAATTTCAATCTTTTGGTATTGGCTGAGACCTGTTTTGTGTCCCAGAGCATGATCTATTCTTGAGAATGTTCCATGGGCATTAGAATAGAATGAGTATTCTTTGGTTCTGGGGTGTAGTGTTCTATATAAATCTATGAGGTCCAACTTGTCGAGTATGACATTCAAAGCCTTTGATTCGTTGCTTAGTTTTTGCCAGGGTGTTCTGTCTATTTCTGATAGTGGGGTGTTGAGGTCCCCTACTATTACTGTGTTCTTATCTATATGTCTCTTTATTTTGGTTAAGAGTTGGCTTGTGTATCTTGCTGCTCCCCTGTTGGGGGCATATATATTAATAATTGTCATATCCACTTGTTGAATACTTCCTTTAAGAATAATATAGTGCCCTTCTGTATCTCTCTCTATGGCCTCTAGTTTAAAATCCAGTCTATCTGATATGAGAATTGCTACTCCAGCTTTCTTTTGAGGTCCATTTGCGTGGAAGATGGTACTCCATCCCCTTACTCTAAGTCTGAATGCATCTTTGGGTTCAAAATGAGTCTCTTGTAGACAGCAAATGGATGGGTCATGTCTTTTTATCCAATCTGCAACCCTGTGGCATTTTATGGGAGCATTTAGGCCATTTACATTGAGACTGATTATTGAGAGATATGATTTTAATGATGCCATGTTGCCAGTACAGTCTTTGTTTCTATAGATTGTGACTTTCTGTTCTGTATCATGCATGGGGCCTTTTTACTTTTATAGAATGCCCCTTAATATCTCCCGTAGGGCTGGTTTCATGGTTACAAAATTGGCCAGTGACTGGTGATTCTGGAAGGTCTTTATCTCTCC
>NC_048238.1:112737100-112737495 GCF_002007445.2 Ailuropoda melanoleuca
GCTTTCAATACTGTATCCTTGGATCTAATATTTGTGAATTGCACTATGATGTGACGTGGTGTAGGTTTGTCATGGTTGAGCTTGGGAGGGGTCCTCTCTGCCTCTTGGACACGAATGCTTGTTTCCCTTGCTAGATTAGGGAAGTTTTCAGCTACAATTTGTTCAAATATCTCTTCTAGACCTCTGTTTTTCTCCACCCCTTCAGGGATGCCGATGATTCTGACATCGGAACGTTTCATTGAGTCAGTAATTTCCCGTAACCTACATTCCTGAACGTGGATTTTTTTAAGACCAGCTTCTATTTTCGTTTTTTCTTCTACTAACCCATCCTCCAATTCGCTAACGCGTTCCTCTGCCTCGGTGACCCTGGCCGTCAGAGCCTCTAGTTTTGACTG
>NC_048238.1:112737556-112821633 GCF_002007445.2 Ailuropoda melanoleuca
CCCTTAGAGATTCTATATTCTCATTAACATTTTCGTTAATACTTTTTTCAAGTCTACACATCATCTTGACCATTGTTACTCTGAATTCCATTTCTGATAATTTGGTTATATCCATATCCATTAGTTCTGTGGCACATGCCACAGACTCATTGTCTTTTCTTTGCTGGGGGGGGGATTTCTCCTTCTTGTCTTTCTGATGAGGAGAGCTTGCGGGGTTGTCCAGAGCCCAAATTATTGACCAGGACCCAGGCCGTGTGCCCTTATTTTATAGGGATGTTAGGGATGTGGGCTTCTTGATTTTTTCAGCCTGTCTTCTGGGGGAGGGGTGTGCCGCGCTGATACTCAGGCAACCCTGTTTGGGTAGAGTCTCTGTGTCCCCTGCGATGGGGGAGGGGAATGGCACATTGTGAGCCGGTATTTCCGGGCTTTTGTTCTCTGGCGGCTTTCCTTGGCAGTTTGCTGTGCTTCTCCTTAGTCAGAGCATCAGTCGCCGAATCTCAGCCTCTTTCTCAGAACAGAGGGATCGTGTACTGTTCTCCATTGATGTTCTGGCCACTTTAGCTCTGTTTCTGTTGGTGCTGCTCAACCCTGCAGTGTCCTGGGATGTGCGCCCCACACCTGGCGTCCCAGCCCTCACTTCCAGGGCCGGCGCGTCTCTGTCCTTTGTGTTTCTAACACCGCCAGCCGCCATCTACCATCTACCAGCCACCCTCGCGCGCTCACGGAGCTCCCGGTCTCAGGCTGGTTCCAGTGAGCACACCGGAGCTCCGGTTTTCAGTCTGGTCGCGTGTGTTCCCCGGCTCATGGTCTCAGTCTGCTCTCTTGCGGGTGTTGGTCCGCGAGTCTGCCCACTCCCCCATGCAGGTGGCTACCGCTTCCCAGGCCCGAACGCAGTGGCTCCCTCCCCCTTCCGTTTGTTTATCTTCCGATATCTGTGCGCGGTTTCACGGCTCCCCGCTTCATACCTCAATACTCAGCGCAGGAGATTTTCATTTGTAGAGATCCAGATGTATCTTCATGCGTCTCAGGCTGATTCCATGGATGTTCAGGCTGGTCTGGTACCTGTCCAACTCGACTCAGTGGACCGGCTGAAAAAGGGATCCCCTACTCCTCTGCCATCTTAACTCCCTCCCCTAATGTAGTTTTGATTTGTATTTCTCTGATGTCCAGGGATGTTGAGCATTTTTTCATGTGCCTGTTGGCCATCTGTATGTCTTCTTTGGAGAAATGTCTCTTCATGTCTTCTGCCCATTTCTTGACTAGATTTTTTGTTTTTCAGGTGTTCAGTTTGATAAGTTCTTTATAGATTTTGGATACTAGCCCTTTATCTGATAAGACATTTGCAAATTATCTTCTCCCATTCTGTAGGTTGCCTTTTAGTTTTGTTGACTGTTTCCTTTGCTGTGCAAAACTTTTTTATCTTGAGGAAGTCCCATTAGTTCATTTTTGCTTTTGTTTCCCTTGCCTTTGAGGACATGTCTAGCAAGAAGCTGCTGTGGTCAAGGTCAAAGAGGTTGCTGCCTGTGTTCTCCTCTAGTAGTATTTTATTTTTTTTTATTTTTATTTTTATTTAAAGATTTTATTTATTTATTTGACAGAGATAGAGACAGCCAGCGAGAGAGGGAACACAAGCAGGGGGAGTGGAAGAGGAAGAAGCAGGCTCATCGCAGAAGAGGCCTGATGTGGGGCTCGATCCCACAACTCCGGGATCACGCCCTGAGCTGAAGGCAGACGCTTAACCGCTGTGCCACCCAGGCGCCCCTCTAGTAGTATTTTAAATTCAATGTCTGTATAAAATATAAACTTCTATGGATTTTCTACTTTTTTAGTCAATTTCAAAATTTGATTTTTCAAGGAATTTAATTTCATCTAAG
The DNA here is from genome assembly GCF_002007445.2 of Ailuropoda melanoleuca. NCBI lineage: Eukaryota > Metazoa > Chordata > Mammalia > Carnivora > Ursidae > Ailuropoda > Ailuropoda melanoleuca. The sequence continues at coordinate 112,739,431 of NC_048238.1, forward strand.
CTATAAAGACTTTTGGCATAAAATTATTCATAATATTCCTCTACTATCCTTTTCATATATGTAGGATCTGTGGTGACATTCTCTCTTTCATTCCTGCTAGTCATAAGTTCCTTCTTCTCCCTTTTTTCCTTATCATATTAGTTAAGGCTTATGAATCGTTTCAAATAACCAGCTCTTGATCTTACTGATTTTCTCTATTGTTTTTTCTGATTTCAATTTCATTGATTCCCCTTCTCTATTTGTTCTATTTCTAGTAATTGAGGTAGAAGCTTAGATTGATTTGAATACTTTTCTTCTAATATAATGAGCACATTAAGTTCTTTATGTTACTAAAACATAAATTTCCCTAAAGCACTGCTTTAGCTATAACACACAAATTTTGGTATGTCATGTTTTCATTTTCATTTAGTTGAAAAGTTTCTAATTTAACTTACGATTTCTTCTTTGACCCATGTGTTATGTACAGATATCTTTTCAATTCCAAACATTTAGGAATCTTTGAGATATCTTATAGAGTCCTAATTTAAGTCCACTGTGCATCATGATTTGCATGATTTCATTCTTTCTAGTTATTGCGACTAGTTTTGTGGCCCAAAATATGGCTATTTTGATAAATGTGCCATGTACTGTTTTATGTGATATTAATATAGCTACTCCAGCTTTCTTTGGTTTTTTTTTATATTGTATACTGCTTGTCACATATTTCCTTTCAATTGATCTATATCTTTATAATAGAGTGAGACTCATAGACAACATATAGTTGTGTCTTGCTTAATATACAAGAGAGGAGAAGAGGAAATGATTCTTTCTTTTTTTTCCTTCTTCTTTTTTTGTAATATAGAAACTCCTATTTGAAAGTCAAAGTAAGTGAAGTCAAATGAGTGTATTTTCCAAGATGAGTCAACATTGCCTGACCCAGCAGGATTTGAAAAGTTGCAGTAGGAAATAAGGAAGAATTAAAAGTATTTCTGGGCATTTTGACATTGAATGAATAATGCATGACTTTTAAGCAGTATATAATACAAATTAAAAGTTTTGAGCCGGCAGCTCAGGTACACTTTATAATAGGATTGTAATAGAAAATGAAGAATAGGTCTAAGTCATAAACATTGTTGAAATACGTATATCTCTCAGTTTTATGCTTCAGTATAATGGAGTAAAGACAGTGGTCTATAAAGAAAAATAATTTGAAACAGTTCTATGTCAGTGGAATAGATTGTACTACATTGATATGTATTATTTTTTTCCAGCAGTTTTATAATATTCCAGGTAGGGAGGGCACAATAATTAACAATACAATAATTATCCCTGCCCTCAGAAAGTTTATATTTTAGTAGAAGAAAGAAAGAAATATGCAATTAAATAGTAATGAGAGCACTGTAGTGAGAGCACTGAATGCTAAAGAAGTGTATAATGAAGGACATAATCTAGTGTTCAGGGGACCAGAACCAAAGTGGATAGTTCAGAGATCTACAGAATGAGGAGTAAGCTATGTGAAGGGGGTTGGTTTGATAGACTAAGATAGATATGGGCAAATGTCCAAGGCAGGAGATAACTTGGAATGTTTAAGGAAATAAAAGAAGGCTAGCATGCTTGGAATAAAGTGAGGGAAAGAAAGTAGGATATGTGATAGGAGAGAAGTAGACAGTGACCTGGCAATATTAACTTTGATTTAGTAATTAGTGAGCTGCAAAAAGCAATGAAAATCAAGGCAATGACATAATCAAATTTGTATTTAAAATTTTTTTACTCTTTGCTATGTGGAGAAAATATTGGAGTGGAAACAAAAGATTTTTTTATAAGATTTTATTTATTTGAGAGAGAGAGAGAGCACACAGAAACAGGAGGAGCAGCAAAGGGAGAGGGAGAAGTAGGCTCCCTGCTGAGCAGGGAGCCTGATGCAGTGGTTGATCCCAGGACCCTGGGATCATGACCTGAGCTGAAGGCAGACGCTTAACTGACTGAGCCACCCAGGCATCACTAAAGAAAAGATTTTATGAGGAAATTAGCTAAGAAGCTACTAAAACACTATAATCAGGCATTGTTAATAGCTTTGTGGTCAGTAAGTTATGGTTGTAGAGATGTAGAAAAGCTAATCAGTTAAAGAGTTTTTAAGAAAGTAGAATCAACAGGACATTTTGATTCACTGTATATATGGGTTGAAGGAGAAGATAAGATTGATTCATAAGCTTATGGCTTGAGTAGTTGAGTGGACACTATTAGCATATTTGAGTCTGAGACCCCCTAGAAGATGAGCAGTTTTGAGGGGGAAAAAAGATGATTAGTTCAATTTTGAGCATATTGAACTTGAAGTAATTAAGATATATGCAGATACAGAGTATGCAGTTGGATACAGTCTTGAGTTTGAAAAATGGTGGATGCTGGAGATACAGATGTGGGAGTCATCAGCATATTGATGGTGGTTTGTCATAAGAATGGATAACAAACATTTTCTAGGTAAAGTGTGTAGAATTGAAAAGCAAAGGGCCTGGGAAGAGTCCTGAATATCCAACACTGAAGGGCCATGTTGAAGAGAAGGACCTAGAAAAAGAGACTGGGAAGTAGCCACATAAATAGGAGGGAAACCAGGAAAATACAGCTTAATGGAAGCCAAGGTAGAAAAGAACTTCAAGGAAGGAAGGGTCAATTGTGCTGAAAGCTATTGATAGATCTGATAAAATGAAAATGCATGTTTAATTTTACACATTCTAAGTGTATATAATTATCACATAAGGTATTGTTGTAGAGTGCAAAGTACACGATGTTTGATTGAGGCAAACCCGGTTTTAAATCCTCAGGAAAGTAATGTCAGCAACATGGTGGAAGAGGAATTTTAGCCCTCATCCCCCACAAAGAAACAGATTTTGACAACCACCCATGGATGAGAATACTTTGCGGATGTACAGAAATCCACAGAGAGGTTCTAGCACCTCATTGGAGCTAAAAAAATCTGAGAATAGACTCATTGAAGAGGATAACAAGAACAGTTCCAGTTTACCTGTGTAACCCCCGTAAAGGCAGCACAGCTAAGTCCCAAGAGAAATCCCCTCAGCCTGTGATTTCTCCCTTGGGGGAAGGTGAGTATCTGATTTCCTTAGCTACTCCATTCTCATCCTACCCATAACACTTAGGACATTGGCACAGCTGAGTAGTCAGGGGGCAGCAAGGAGCAGGGAAAAGGGGTGGGGACTCAGAATAACTGGAGGGTTGAAGTCAACAAAGAGTCATGGACTCTACTACTCATCTCGCATTATCTGCCAAGAGGCCCACTTGCAAACCTTTTATGATACATCACCTGCAGTCTCTCCCAATTATTCCACAAGTGACCCCTAGATCTCCATGCATCCCTCACCCCTTTGGAGCTGATGACCCCCCTCCCCCATACTCCCACAAAATACACATGCAAGCCTCTATAGATTGTGCACAAGCACATACAGGTAGCTCAACTCTGCTGGGTTGGGAGAAGGCACAAAACCTTGAATGGTTCAGGGCACTGCCTAGAGAAAATAAGTGGGAGGCTCTCAGAGCATGGTCTGGCTTTGTAGGATTGAGAAAATGCCTACAATCCTAAAACTACCCCCCAAGAAGGAACAAGAGGAGTGGAGTGGGTATATCCATAGGAAAGGTCTGAGAGACCCCCCAGAGTGCCTAGCTAGGCTGACTGGTAAAGGTATTTCTCTCTCAGAGCCAATCAGTAAAGACCAGAAGAGGTGACTACTTTAAATGCAAAGATGGCAGTGCAAGAATTCAAGGAATATGAAAAATTAAGGAAACATAAAACTACTAAAGGAGTATGATAATTTCCCAGTAATCAACCCCCCAAAATGGAGATAATAGATAGCCTAACAAATAATTCAAAATAATTGTTTTAAGGAAGGTCAAAAGCTATAAGAAAATAGGCAATGCAATTAAATATGGAAAACAATTCATGAACAAAAGAATTTCAACAAAGAAAGTGAAATCATTAAAAAAGAACCAAACAAATTCTGGAGCTGAAGAATATGATGAAAGAAATGAAAGATGCAATAGAGCTTCAACAGCAGACTTGTCAAATGGAAGAAAGAATTTGTGAACTTAGATCATTTGAAATTATCCAATCTAGGGAAAAAAGAACGAAGAAGAGTGAAGGAAATCTATTGGTTTTATAGGGCACTATCAAATGAATTAATATATTAATATATGGGACTCACAAAAGAAGAGAGAAAAGAGCAGAAGGTTTATTTAAAGAAATAATGGCAGAAAACTTCCCAAATTATGGGAGGAACATGGACATCCAGATGCATGAAGCTCAAATAATCAAATAGGATCAACCCAAAGAAGATTAAACTGAGACACATAATAATCAAGTTCTCAAAACTCAAAGTGAAAAAGAAATTTAAAAGCAATAAAGGAAAAGCAACTCATCACATACAAAAGAAACCCCATTAGGCTATCAGTGGATATCTCAGCAGAAACCTTACAGGCCAGGGAAGAGTGAGATGATACATTCAAAGTGCGGAAAGAAAAAAAAAACCCTGCCAAACAAGAATAGTATACCTAGCAAAGATGTCCTTCAGAAATGGAGAGATAAAAACTTTCTAAGAAAAACAAAAATTGAGGGAGTTTTTCACCACTAGACCTACTTTACAAGAAATGCTAAGGGGAAATTCCTTCAGCTGAAATGCAAGGATGCTAATTAATAATATGAAAACATATAAATGTACAACTCAATGGTAAGGGTAAGTACGAAGTCAAATCAGAATACTCTAATACTGTAATGGTGGTGTTTAAATGACTTTTAATTCTAGTATAACAGTTAAAAGACAAAGTTATTAAAAATAACTAGAGCTACAATAATTTGATAATGAACATACATTATAAAAGTATATAAACTGTGACATCAGTAACATAAAATGTGAGGCAGGAGTAAAAGTATAGAGTTTTTGTATGCAAATGAAGTAAAGTTTTTAACAGCTTAAAACAGACTATAAGACATTTTATGTAATCCTAATACTAACCACAAGGAAAACACTTCTAGTAGATACACAAAAGATAAAGAGAAAGGAATCAAAGCATACCACTCCAAAAAGCAAACAAAGGAAGACCACAAGAGAGGAAGAAAAGAAAAAGGGAAATATAAAGCCATCATAAGACAATTAACAAAATGGCAAAACAAAGTCCTTACCTATCAATAATTACTTTAAATCTAAATTGATTACTTCTGGGGCAGAGGTCACCAGCAGCCTTGGCTTGGCCTGGGCTTTGGTCTGTCAAGCAGGTTTGGAGTCGATGAGGACATTCTTCCAGGCAGTGAGCAGCAAGAAGGTCCATTCCACCAACTTCAACTGCTTGGTGAGTGTGTGGATGTTCTGTTCAGAGAAGGCATTGTATGATTATGTACAGTGACCACCTCATGGCCCAGGAAATGCTCATTGCCTTGCCTCTGACATCCAGGCCAGGGCTGTGGCAGGAGCAGGGACAAGCCAGGTGCTGGTACGAGGCACTGACAATGCAGAAGAGACCAACAAGCAGATTTTAGCTTGGGATTGCTAGGATACTTCCCTAGGGCCACAAAGCAAAGAAAATAAAAAGGCAGAGAGAGCAAGCAAGCAAGCAAGTATGAGCCAGAGCCTTGTGACTACTAATCCAACATTTCTGGGACAAGACACGTTCAGAGAGGGGTCTGGACAAACTTGAATTTATTTCATTTTCTTACCATCACTAACTGCTGAACTTGTTTGAATTTGGCTTCTCCCACCATTCACTCAAGGTACCTCTTACACTTATTAACCAAATCCCATGCTTTTTCTCAGTCATCTTTCTATTTCAATATCATCTGCCACTTTTAATTCATTTCCTTGTGGAACTTCTCTTCCTCTTGGGTTTTTTTTCCTTCTCTTAACCATAAAAGTGTACTACTCTAATCCTTCATTTTCTTCTCTATTTCTGGGGTATCTCAGTCTCTATCATAACTTGAACTACTCTCTTGGGTTAAATCCTACATTTCTGTTTGGCTTTAATCTCAATTACTGTGCTATAATCAGAACACCTACTCCCAATTTCCTCCAAATCCCACCAACATTTTTTATCTAAAATAGAACTGATAACCTTACATGTGCATATACTTGCCTCTCCCCCTGACTTCCCCATTCCTTTTAAAAGCACTTCATCTGCTCAGCCACCTGGGCTGGAAAACACAGCATTATCTCTGGTTCTGCCCTCTCCCTTTCCCTGCATATCCAATCAGTAACTTCAGGATATTCTCTTAAACAAAAGCTTCTGAAATATTCTCTCCATTCCCATTCACTGTATTGTTGTATTCTCCCACCCAGTCTCTTTTCTCTGATCATTTTTGCTGCTGTTTGATTTTATCTTTCAAAGCACATCACTGGTTTTATGTATCTCTGCTACTTGTTTCACACTGTACCTAATGTGTTTTTCATACTGGATTACCACCAATTTAGTGTGGATGATGAAATCAATTTAGGGAGTTAAATCAGCCTTTAAAAAACAGAGTAAAATACAATAAAAAGTAACAGAGTGCATGGCATAGGGAATGGGAAGTATTAAGAAATTTAAGTTTTCAGCATATAATCATGAATATATATATAAAACATAAAGTATGTGTGTGTGTGTATACTTGGTTGCAATATAGAATTACTTCTTACCATGGGTTGTAGGAAAAAATGGTTGATGGCTACTGGTTTAGAGAACTTCAAAATGCTCAGCCAGGCAATCGGTGATCTCTAGACACTGGCCATTGTGTACTTTGCCAAACAAATACATTTTCCATGGCTTTGCTACAGCATTACTGTACTGTTTCTCTGCTTAAAAGGGTGCTATCTTCAAGAGCTGGTTTTTCCCCTCCCCCTTTAAAAAAGAAACTACCAAAAACCAACCAAACAAGAAAACCTACCAGTAGGCAGTACAGTGTAGTAAAGAGCCAGAATTTCTGGGGTTGAAATCCTAGCTTTGTCTGTAAGTAGCTCTGTACGTGTGGAAAAATAACTTAGTCTCTCACTACCTGTTTCCTCATTTATGAGGAATGATATGGGTATGATAGTACCTATCTCCTAGGATGTTGAGAGGATTAAATGAGTTGATATCTGTAAAGTGCCTAGAACATTACCAGGAGCATAGTAAGTGTTATCTAAGAGGCCTTATGCTATAGCTGAAAGGACACTGACCTCCTAGATTTGAGTTCCCAAGCTTCATGCTTAACTAGCTGTTATTTCTGGCCAGACTGTACCACTCTCCTCATCTGTAAAAATGGGGATGGTTCAAACATTGCTGCAAAAATAGACTGAATGCTGGCACTGTGAACTTGAGGTTCAGGCTCTTTTCTCTGTGTATGCAATAAATATTTGTTGAATTTACAAATTAAAAAAAATCTAAATTGATTAAATTTTCCAAACAAAAGACAGAGTGGCTGAAAGGATTTTTAAAAACCCACACAATCTAACTACAGGAGACTCACCTCAACTTTAAGGACACACATAGGCTGAAAGTGAAAAGATGGAAAAAGATACTCTACAAAAATAACCAAAAGAGAGCAGGGGTGGCTATACTCATATCAGGAAAATAGACTTTAGGTCAGAAACTGTCAGAAGAGGGGCGCCTGGGTGGCACAGCGGTTAAGCCTCTGCCTTCAGCTCAGGGCGTGATCCCGGCGTTGTGGGATCGAGCCCCACATCAGGCTCTTCTGCGATGAGCCTGCTTCTTCCTCTCCCACTCCCCCTGCTTGTGTTCCCTCTCTCGCTGGCTGTCTCTCTCTCTGTCGAATAAATAAAAATAAAATCTTTAAAAAAAAAAAAGAAACTGTCAGAAGAGACAGAGAAAGTCATTATATAATAATAAAGAGTAAATTCATCAAGAGGATATAGCAATTGTAAATATATAAGTATCCAACACTGGAGCACCTAAATATGTAAGGAAAATATTAACAGAAATGGAGTAGTAGTAGTAATAAAATAGTAGTAGGAGACTTAAAGGAGACTTCACTTTGAATAATAGATAGAGCATCTATAGGAAATGGATAAGGACACACTTGAAAAACACTATAGACCAAATGGACCTAACAGAGATATACAAAACATTCCATCCCTGGAAGAATACATATTCTTCTCAAGTGTACATGGAACATTGTCCAGAATAGATCAACGTTGGGCCACAAAACAAGTTTTAGTAAATCGAAGCAGATTAAAATAATACCAGTACTTTTCCAACTACAATGATATGAAACTATAAATCAATGAAAGGAAAACTGAAAAATTCACAAATATGTCAAAATTAAGCTACACATTCCTAAACAACCAATGGATCAAAGAATTTAAGTGGGAAACCAAAAAAATATCTTGAGACAAATGAAAATGGAAACACAAAATACCAAACTTATGGGATGCAGCAACAGCAGTTCTAAGAAAGAAGTTTACAGTGATAAGTGCCTACATTAAGAAAAAAACCTCAAATAAATGACCTAATTTACTCCTCAAGGAGCCAGAAAAAGAACAAACTAAGCCCTAAGTTAGCAGAAGGAAAGAAATAATAAAGATTAGAGCAGAAATAGATTAGAAAACAAAAATAATCAATAAAACTAGGAGTTGTTTTTTGAAAAGATAAATAAAATTAGCAAGTCTTTAGCCAGACTAACAAGAGCACAAGAGATTAGATTCAAATAAATAGAATTATAAATGAAAGAGTAGACATTACAATTGAAACTATAGAAATACAAAGGAGCATATTGAACTAGTATGAACAATTACAAGCCAACACATTTGATAACCTAGAATAAATGGATAAATTCCTAGGAACATACAACCTACCAAGACTGAGTCATGAAGAAATAGAAAATCTGAATAGATCAATAATGAATAAGGAGATTGAATTAGTAATCAAAATTTTCCAACAAATAAACTCTGAGTTTACTGGTATAGTCTACCAAATGTTCAGGAAGAATTAACACCAATCCTTCTCAATCTCTTCCAAAAAATTTGAAGAGGATGGAACACTGCCAAACTCATTTTATGAGGCCAGCATTACTCTAATATCAAAGCCAGACAAGGACACTACAAGAAAAGAAAATTACAGGCCAATATCCCTGATGAACATAGATGCAAAAATCCTCAATAAAATACTATCCAACTGATTTCAATAGCATATTTAAAAGACCCTATATACCATGATCAAGTGGGATTGATCTCTATCATGCAAGATGGTTCAACATATGCAAATCAATAAATGCAATACAGCATAGTATCAGAATGAAGAGTACATATTATATGATCATCTCAATAAATATGGAAAAAAAGCATTTGACATAATTAAACTTCCCTTCACGATAAAAACTCTCAATAAATTAGGTGTCAAAGGAATGTATGGTGGAGGAGGTCACTGAGAGGGTGTGACCATTGGTTGACCCATGAGCTGGATCCCAGCAATCAAAGGGTCCCCATCCCCTCCCCAGTCCTTTGAAAGTACATTCTGCTTGCCTCCCTTGATCCCAGAAGCTGTCCCAAAGACACAGCCTTGAGATAGTGATATGGTGTTGAGACCATCTGGACAGTATATGTGACTGAACCCAGTTAAGGCATCTATATAAAATTTTAAGATTTGGCAGGTGGGTGAGATCTACTCATCTTGTGGCCACTTCAGACAAGACTCATGTAATTTCCCTTGCTTATTAAATCTGCCACATACCAATCTGGAGTGGTCTGCCCCTTTCTTTGCTCTCTCCCTGCCCTCTGCATATAGGGGCTGGTTTCAGATTATATCCAAGAAGTTCCTGAGGTTGTGAACCAACAATGTACTTCAACATAATAAACGGTGTATATGACAAGCCCATAACTAATATCATAGTCAATAGTAAAACAGTCAAAAGCTGAATGCTTTTCCTCTAAGATCAGGAAGAAGACAAGGATGCCTACCCTCACCACTTCAATTCAACATAGTATTGGAAGACTTCACCAGAGCAATTAGGCAAGAAATAGAAATGGAAGGCATCCAAATAAGGTAGAAATAAAAATACACTTTTTTGTAGATGACACGATTTTATATATAGAAAACCCACAGATGCCACCTAAACACTGTTAGAACTAAACAATGAATTCAGTGAAGTTTCAGGATACAACATTGACACAAAAATCAGTTGCATTTCTATATACAACCAAATATCCCAAAAGGAAATTAAGAAAACAATCCCACTTGCAATAGTATCAAAAAGAACACCTAGGAATAAATTTAACAAAGGAGGTAAATGATCTATACACTGAAAACTATAAACCACTGATGAAAGAAATTGAAGAGGACATGAATGAATACAAAGATATCCTGTGTCCATGGATTGGAAGAATAATATTGTTAAAATGTCCACACTACCTGAAGCCATATACAGATTCAATGCAATCCCTATGAAAATTTCAATGACGTTTTTCTTTTTTTTATTATAATAATATTTATTATGTTAGTCACCATACAGTACATCCCTGGTTTTTGATGTGAAGTTCGATGATTCATTAGTTGCGTATAACACCCAGTGCACTTGCAATACGTGCCCTCCTTACTACCCATTTTTCATGGAAATAGAAAAAACATCCTAAAATTAATATGGAACTAAAAAAGACCCTAAATAGCCAAAACAAGCTTGAACAATAAGAACAAAGATGGAGGCATCACACTTCCTGCTTTTGAAAGGTATTACAAAGCTACAGTAATCAAAACAGTAAGATACTGACATAAAAAACAGCTATATGTATCAATGGAGCAGAACAGAGATCCCAGAAATAAATCCATACATCTACAGTCAACTGATCTTTGACAAGGGTTCAAAAACACACAATGAGAAAAAATAATCTTTTCAGTAAATGATGCTGAGAAAACTGGATATCCACACGCAGAATAATGAAATTGGACCCTTATCTCATACTATACACAAATATTAGCTCAAAATGGATTACAGGCTGAAATGCAAGACCTGAAACTATGAAAATACTAGAAGAAAACATAGGGTAAAAATTTCTTGACATTGGTCTATGCAATGATTTTTTTGGTCATGACCCTGTATTAGGGTTCTCCAGAGAAACAGAACCAATAGGATAGATAATGATATAGATATAGATATAGATATAGATTATATAAATTTACATATAGATTACAGATATAGATACATGAGGAGATTGCTTATAGGAATTGGCTCATGTAGTTATGGAGGCCAAGAAGGCTTATAATCTATTGTCTACATTTCTGGAGAACCAGGAATGCCAGTGGTAAAATTCAGTCCGTGTCTGAAGGCCTGAGAACCAGGGGAGACAATGGTGTAACTACCAGTCTGACATTGAAGGCCTGAGAATCAAGAGGCCACTGTTGTAAGTCCTGGAGTCCAAAGACCCAAGAACCAGGAGCCCCAATGTCCAAGGGCAGGAAAATATGGGCATCTCAGCTTGAGGAGAAAGAGAATTTGCCCTCTGGTTCCACTTGGGCCCCCAAAAGATCAAACGTTCCCCCCCCTCATTAATTTTTATTTTGTTGCTTGTGCTTTAGGTGTCATATCCAAAAAATCATTGTCAAAATCAAGGTCAAGGAGCTTTTCCCCTTTGTTTTCTTCCAGGAGTTTTATGGTTTCAGGTCTTACATTTAAGCCTTTAATCCATTTTGAGTTATTTTTTATGAGTGATGTAAGATAGGACTATAGTTTCATTCTTTTACATGAGAATATCCAACTTTCGCAGCACCATTTATTGAAGAAACTGTCTTTTCTCCATTTAGTATTATTGACTCCCTTGTCAATTAATGGGAGAAAATATTTGAAAACCACACACCTGATAAGAGGTTATTATCCAAAATATATAAGTAAGTCATACAAACCAATGACAAAAAATCCCCCAATAATCCAAATAAAAATGGGCAGAGGAACTCTACAGATGTTTTTCCAAAGAAGATACTCAAATGGCCAACAGGTACGTGAAATGACTAACATCACTAATCATCAAAGAAATGCAAATCAAAACTACAATAAGATTTCACCTCATACCGGCTAGAATGGTTATTATAGAAAGATAATACCAAGTGTTGGCAAGGATATGGAGAAAAGGGAACCCTTGTGCACTGTTGGTGGGAATGTATATTGATGTAGTCATTATGGAAAACCGTATAGAGGTTCCTCAAAAAATTAAAAAATAGAGCCATATGATCCAGCAATTCCACTTCTGAGTATGTATCCATAGGAAACAAAATCACTAACTCAAAAGATAGATGCACCTCCATGTTCATTGCAGCATTATTTACAATAGCCAAGACATGGAATCAACCTAAGGTATCATCAATGGATGAATGGAAAAGTAAATGTGGTGCATACATACAAAATGGAATATTATTAATCCATAAAAAGAAGGAAATCTTGCCACTTGCAACATGTTTGGATCTCGAGGGCACTATGTTAAGTAAATAAGTCAGACAGTGAAAGACAAATACTGTATGATCTCACTTATATGTGGAATCTAAAAACAAACAAACAAATTCATAGAGAACAGACTGGTGGCTGCCAGAGGTGGGGAATAGCGGTAGGCTGCATAGGTGAAGGTAGTCAAAAGGTACAAACTGCCAGTTATAAAATATAAGCCTTGGGGATGTAATGTACAACATAGCATAGTGACCACAATTAATAATATTGTATTGCATATTTGAATGCTACTGAGAGACTAGATCTTAAAAGTTCTCCAGCTGAGGGTTGATGGAGTGAGGTGAGTGGGGGATGGGCTAAATGGGCAATGGGTATTAAGGAGGGACTTGTTATGAGGAGCACCAGGTGTTACATGTAAGTGATGAATCACTAAATGCTACTCCTGATACCAATATTACACTATGTTAACTAACTAGAATTTGAATAAAAATTTGAAACAAACAAAAAAGTTTTCATCACAAGAAAAAAATGTAACTATGTGTCGTTATGGATGTAGACTTATTGTGGTAATCATTTCATAATATATGCAAATATCAAATCATTATGTAGTACACCTGGAACTAATATGTCAATTATTATATCTCAAACAAAAGCAAAAAACATTACCATGCACATACATACACAGAAAGTCCTCATTATCTAAGGACAACTAGTACTTAAAATTATACCTGAAGAGAATCAACCTAAAAGGGTAACATATTTCATCACAAATGGAAAAAACAAGGTTTGTTTAGGATTTCATCTATAAAAATAAAACAAAAAATTATGAAAATATGCTTGTTAATCTCATATTTAAAAGATTTTAGGTTTTAATTGTGGTTATGCACTAATTTTTAGAATGGACAAAGAATGAAATAATTGGGGGATTTGGGGCACTGCTCCAATAAAAGTATTACATGATACAGTATCTTTCACCACATTTTTTTATTCTCCTAGCATAAAAAGGGTCATTTTTGCCCAAACATTTGAACAATTCATCATTTCTTCTAAAGATCCCTCATCAATTTGATATCAAAACCCATATCACTCATCATCCCTGTAGATTTTCATCACTTCAATTATTAAGTGATCTAATTCATGTATCAGTGGCTATGCTGTGTTGAAGCAGTTATCCAACACCACTTTTGACTTTATGAAATCCTGTATCTTTTGCAAAATTTATAATTTTACCTTGCAACTCATTTGTAATTTTTTTTAAAGATTTTTATTTATTTATTCGACAGAGAGAGAGACAGCCAGCGAGAGAGGGAACACAAGCAGGGGGAGTGGGAGAGGAAGAAGCAGGCTTCCAGCAGAGAAGCCTGATGTGGGGCTCAATCCTAGAACGCCGGGATCACGCCCTGAGCCGAAGGCAGACGCTTAACCACTGTGCCACCCAGGCGCCCCTCATTTGTAATTTTTGCACTGTTAGCATTCAATAGTCGACAAAGGACCAATGATGTTATGGATGGTATCGAGGCTATTGCTAAGCAGGGAAGGATTTTGAGGAGAAATAATTTTATAAGTGATCAATTTATTGGTGATCTTATCCATATTATAATGAATTTTGCTTTCCTATACAACCTCATAAAATATAAGCACTCAGAAAAAGTGCAATGTAATTCTATACACATACATACACACATCTATACATGTATATATAGTCTTGTGAGATATATATCCTAAATGGCAGGATTAAAGCTAATTTTTATATTTTCCTTATTACCTATCTGCACTTTCTGATTTTTCTATTACTGATCACACATTATTTGTGTAACTATAAAAAAACTTGTATGATTTATCAAATGAAAGTAAGCTTTGAATAATGTTTGAAAATAATGAGGCTTATGGTCTCTGTCTAGTCACAGATTTCATTTGCATTGGTTTTACAAACTGGCAACTGAAATTAGGCCTTGATAGTTGTATATCCTAGAGTTATTAAGCCCAGAATGATAGGGTACCACTTGCTAGGGACAGTAAACAGACATGAAACTATGGAATGAAAGATTTAGGTTTTATTTACTAAGTAACATTCTGACAGTTTGTGTTGTTAACTCTGGTAGGCATTACAATTGAAAAATTTGATCCTAGTTTAGGATTAAATCTGATCCTAATTGGAGACTGAGGGATTAAATAAATACTTTTTCATAGTCTTTTCCAGTATTTTCTAAGCTTATCAGTATCACCTAGGTCCCTTGTTACAAATACAGATCCTCTTCTTCCACTCTTAAAAATGTGACTTTGTAGGGGCGCCTGGGTAGCTCAGTCGTTAAGCGTCTGCCTTTGGCTCAGGGCGTGATCCTGGGGTCCTGAGATTGAGCCCCACATCAGGCTCCTCCGCTGGGAGCCTGCTTCTTCCTCTCCCACTCCCCCTGCTTGTGTTCCCTCTCTCGCTGGCTGTCTCTTTGTGTGTCAAATAAATAAATAAAATCTTTTTTAAAAATTTAAAAAAATGTGACTTTGTAGGCCAGGAATCTACATTAACAGCTAACACCTTCAGGTGATTCTGATGTAGTCCTATACATACACTGGTGTTAAGAAATCAGTGTTTTACTCCAATGGTTCTGGGATGAAATCATCAAACTCTTGGTGAATGGACATTTACATTCACTTCTTCATGATCCTATAATGAAGAGGATTTCTTAGAGTATGGCCTTCCTTGGGCAATACAAACATGGTACAATTTCTATTTGTATTGATGCCAGCACCTGCTAACCAAGAGAAAGCAAATGATAACAGGGTTATTCCTCAGTATCAAGTATCAAACATTAGAATGTAGCAAAATTTGAAAGAGAAAAGCATTACAACACAACACATACCCTCCCAAATGAGCACTGGGTATTATAGGGGTATTATATAAGACTGATGAATCACAGACCTGTACCCCTGAAACAAATACTATACTATATATTAATTAAATGAATTTAAATTAAAAAAGAAAAATATATATAAAATGAAATGAAAATAAGAAAGAGAAAAGCAATCACTTAAAGCAAACTTCTCAATAGATTTCAATACTGCAAAATCATAAAAATTTCTCTTAAAGATCAGCTAATACAACCTCATAATTTTACAGATGAAAGTCACAAAGGTGAAGTCATGTGAATTATATTTAAACCAGAACTGTATTGCCATTGCTTATGTAAACAGGTTTCCTGCCTCAATTAAAAACATCTGCCACATAAAAAAACAAACAAAAAACCAGAATTGTTACAAAATTCAGGACACAATGACTCTTATACTTGCATGTTTTTAATGAATCAATTATATATATTATTTTAATTCCTTGACAGCATGTATTTCTAGTACTTAGCATATTTCTTGGCAAATGATGCTCAGTAAAAGTTTGTTAAACTGAACTGTTCTGTTTAATTTCAGGAGGTCAAAATAAAAGTCATCGTGATAACTTGTAAAAAAATTCCTAAATGTTGGCCTTTCTAATTAGGCTAAAATTATATGAATAACTCTCTCATTATGTCTGGACAACTGAATCATGTTACCTTAATGACTGAAAAAAAGGTTCCTTCTGTGGGATTTATTACATAAGCAATAATCATTTTCTATTATGCTTCTGTCCCACTCATCTCTTAAGATGCAGTTTGATTGTGAAGTCAGCCTGGGCTTGGCCCCACAGTAAGATGCACTGCATAAAGGTATATAGGGGACTCTGGAATCAAAATAGACATTGGATTTGAATTTCAGTTTGCTATTAACCTTTAATAAAGTACCTAACCTCTGTAAATCTAAGTTTTCTAATTATTTTTCACCATGTCCTTTTATGTATCTACATAAGGAGACATCTATGGATTGTTTATAAATTTCATGTGTTGCTGAAATTTCAAGAGGTAGACTTCAAAATGGTACTACCCAGAGTTATTGGAATATTAACTGAGACCATGTATATTTAAAAATAAACATAATGTAAGAAAGATTGCCTGACACTTAGTAGGAACTCAAAAAATGCAATCTCTAAGAGGGCAGGAACTGTGTTTTGTGTACTATTGTATTAGTATCTTGGACATAGCAAGAACTCAATAAATTATGTTCAATAAATAAAATGTTAATGTGTTTCCTTTCCTTCTTCTGCCTACTTTATCCATAAAATATCTCCCATATCAATTATTATTGTACCATTCATATGTATTTGTTTATTTTACACCTCTACCCAGATTGTGAACACATGGTTTTACCCTTGTTTGTAGTCTCCCAGTTCATGGTCTTCAGCAGGATTCAATAAAGCCAAGCTAAATAGAAGCCATTAGCCTGATGTTGCTTTTAAAACTTCTTAAATTCCTATATGACTTACCCTTATACTTAGAAACTTAGTCTTATTATAAAAAGCATTTTTATCTCTCAACAAAGTTAATGGTCTGCATGGCTGTGTGAAGATGTACTAATCTTCAATGTAGAGTTGAGAAAGAGTGTTCCTGTGAGCCACAAGATGTGTGAATGAATTCTAGCCACTTTTTTTTTTTTTTACAGAGCTTCTAAAACACCGTGCAATTATTTTCTAGAGGTGAATAAGTTGGACAAATTATATATAACATACATTATATATATATATATATATCCCTTGATTTTCTTTGTGTTGCGTATGTTTTCACAGTTTTCAAATACTCTAAAACATAACATGAAAACCATTGCCATTACATGTGAGTTATTTAAAACTTTTGTTTTTATCCTTACAGGGAACCACCATAGGTACAGTTTTGAAATAAAGTTGAAAGCTGTAGTGGGAAGAAAAAAAAACCCTAAGATGTGTTGGGGAGAGCAAGGGTCCAGGAGACAGCCACCTCTGGTTCTGGTCCCAGCTCTGCAACCTCTAACTCCAGTGTGATTTCAAACAACCCCTTTGAGCTTTACTGTATTAAGACTGTAGTGGTGGACTCCAGTGGTGGTTTCCTCCTATTACTTTTAACCCCAGTCTACTTTCTTTCAGAGAAGTGCTCCATGTGAATCCGGTGGGAAAGGAGATGAAATCCCATCCGCTCTGTTTTTGAGAAGCACTAAAAGATACAAAAGAAAACCAAAGCTAACCTAGGGTACTTGACTGTTATAACCCCTTGCTGCTCAAAGGTCTCAGGTTCAGCCCATTTCCTGGCACTCTTCCCAAATCAGATCACGAGCATCACGTTCAGTATCTAAGGAGAGCCATCCTTAATCCACCCCAGGCTGGAGGGAAGAGAACTACAGGCAGGGCGCGCTCTACCCTGTCCTTCCAGCACACCCTTTGCAGAGCAGCTGCTGTCAGCAGTGACACGACACTGGGCCTGCCCAGTCCCTGTCTCCCAAACCTGTCCCGGGCCCCTTCAAACTCTGCGGTCCTTGGGCATTGCTGCTGAGGTCCCTGGGCAGGTACTCCAAAAACCTTCGCCCCTCGCTAGCATTTACTCACTGTGTCCCAACCATTTTGCTGTGAAATGAACACTTTCTTCTCCCTCCCCTATCCCGGCATTTTCTTCCTAAACGTCCCCTTTTAGGCACTGAAGTCCAGGCGGCAGGAATAGAAATGGAGGAGGACTAGGGAAGCAAATAGGTTGTGTACCAACCTGAAGACTGCTCGATTTAGGCAATCAACACCGACTGCCCAGTCCTCCTTTTGTTCCCTCTTAAAGAGCTCCTGAAATTTACGCAAGAGGGGCAGACAGGAAGCCAAGACCTCCATAGGCAAACCTTGGCCCCCGTCAGTTTCTGTGCTGTGTGGAGCCTCCATTTCCTTGTCTGGAAGATGAGGTTGACAATAATAATAATTAGTTCACAGCATTACTGCGATGGTAAGTGCAGTAAAATAATGTACCACAGAATACTATTTGGTACCAGAGAAGTGTTAGCCCTTCTTCTTAGTATGCATTTTTTCAACAAACAGTAAATTGGGCACCAACTTTATACCACCTTGAGGAGATACAATGGTGGACAAGAGCAATAAAGTTCCTTCCTGTATGGAATTTATATGTTCTATTATTGAATAAAATTTAATGGGGCAGAAAATAAACAAGTAAACATTGAAAAATTATTTTGAGCATATATTTTGTAAAGATAACAAAACAGAAAAATGTTTAGTGATCAGTGGTCATAGAGAGTCCATCTGAGGAGGGGCCATATAAGCTATGACCTGAATTACAAGAAAGATATGTGCACAGATCTGGAGGTTCAGCATTCAGTGCTGAGTAAACAGTTGGTACAGAAACTCAAAGGTGGGAAGATACTTGATCTGTTCCAAGGTGGAAATCATGCACTTGCAATATGATCATGCCTTGGAGATGTATTTCTACCCCTGTGCATGTGAAGATAATTTATATGGGCATCTTCACCCTCACCAAGTAAGAGTTGAAGAATGAGGAAGATATAGCTACATGGCCTGGATGTTCTCTCATTATAAAATGACAAAGGTCAGTTTATGTGTAGAGAAACAATCCCAGTCCCTTCCACCAATGAATGATTAGTTAAATGCTGAAGGCCTGAGGAGTCAAAATCCTGAACAACTGGGAATGAGCCAAGGTGGAAAAAACCAAACGCCAAGTTACAGGCCTCTTCCCTAGGGACACCAGATTTGTGGTTTGCTATTCCATTAGAATGTGGATTCTTTACATCATATCAAAAACAAGCGAAAAGATGTGACATACCTGGATTTTATGTTTAGAACTTTGAACTGGAAGTGTTCTTAATTTTCCATCAGAATTTTAAAGAAGGATAGTTTCTAATCAGTGCTTTATTTCCCTCCATTTCATCATTTTTATGCCTTAAACCTAATCACTCGCTATCTGATAGCAGCAGTATCTACCTCAAAGTCATTAGTATCCCTTATTTTTGACTAGGTTATGAAGATAATTCAAATTAGCTCTTCTTGTAATTTGACATCACCTTTGCTTTAGAAACTTTAAAACTTAGGAAAATGAGTTGTCTTGTTAGTGCTGCACCAAACCTCAGGCTTGCCCTTGGTTTGGTCCTTTTTTGGAATGTTCATGTTCTGTGAAGCAGGCCTTTCCTGTCACATACATTTCTGTTAGCCATGCCATTAAAGAGAAAATTCAGTGAATTTAGTGGAGAAAATTTCTCCAGAACTAAAAGTTCATGGATAAAAGTAAAAAAGTGAAATGGTCACAAAATTTGGGATTTCCTTATGAATATTCTGTATGTTTCTTGAAAATTGGGAAAAGATAAAAGTCCAACAGCCAAGGGAGGTAAAATTGGTAACCGAATGAGAGGAGCAATATATACCAACTTAGTAAATAAAATGCTTAGATAATTTTGCCAGACCAGAGCAGATATTTCTATATATGGATGCTCAGTGGTTTTTAGAAAAGGCTAATGAAATTGCTCTCTAGATGGGAGTTGATGTCAACTCTTTGTGGCTGGCAACAATGTTCCCAGCATTTTCACAATATCCTATCACTTCACCTAAAAAGTAAAGCATAGAAAGTAACTGCTAAAGATCGTCTTGAAAATGAGAGGCCAAATCTGAGTAGATGCACTCATGGGGCACATCTAATGAACCTCTATAATCTGCAACCAAACTAAAGGCATACTGTGACAGAAGAATGTTGTCCTGGAGAAAAATAAATACATAAAGAGAGATGGGTCATCAAATTTCCTTTGTTACAATGCTGGAAGAAATAAGAAATTAGATTAACTTATATGGAAATTTGAAAACCCCCTTTGTATATGTAAATTTCCTGTGTGTATATAAAGCTAACAGAAATGCACTGACATCTGGCAGGTTCTTTGGGAAATGGCTCCGGCAGTTAGAGTGAAAAATGGCTCACCAGAATGTGAACATTCTATTACTGATAGCTGCACATAGACACTGGAGGTTTAAATTAAGTCTATACGGTTTTTTCCCCTACTAGTACCATGGCTATGTGTAGCCATCAGACTGAGAAACAATAAATCATCAAAAGCTGGATGCTGAAAGTGTGTGGTATGTTATGAGAATCATTGTTCTACTGCAGATGTAAATAAATGGCATGTTCTTGATATCATGAGAAATTTCATTGCCGTGTGGGAAAGACACCTCAGAACTGCTTTGCCAAAGCTGGTGGTGGAACCACTGATGGCTCAGAGAAACAGAGCAGGTTCAGTGATTACTCTGAGTGGAATGAGTCACAAAGAAAATATGAACTCTCCCATACTCAAATGCCAATGATTTTGTAGATACTGATAATGTGTTAGCTCCCTCTGCTGATTGTGAATTTCAAAGGCGAACAGGCACTCTTGAGGCAGGTCTATTTTGAACACATAACAAGAAGAAAATTTGCCCAATACCAAACAAATATCCAGGAGAAAAGAAGCATAAACAGCACTGGTTATCAGTGATAGAATGCAACAATGTGCTGTTGCAAACCAAAGCAACAGTCACTGGATTTGTTTGTGAACCACAAAATAACACATCAGGATCCAATCCTGCTAAGTGGAATGTAAAACCAGCATCTCCCAGATAGAACTAGAGCTCTGTGTAATATATGTATCTTATTTCAGCCCAACAGACATTTCTGGAGCATCTAGTACATGAGAGCTGGTTTGTAATCCAGACTCCATAGTTTCTTAGTTTTGTAATCTTTGTCAAGGCCAGAAGATTTCTCATGTATACAATTAGGAGACCGGATTAGGTTATCTAAACCATCAATTCTATAATTCCAGGCTTGGTAGCTGTAGGAACTGAAATGGAAATTGAAACCTTTTCTCTGTACACTCAAACTATCTAAAATCATGGATTATAAAGAAGGGATTCCATTCTTCAGTAACTTGATGAAATAGTAACAGATGAGAGACTGTGGACTCTGGGAAACAAACTGAGGGCTTCAGAGGGGAGGGGGTGGGGGATTGGGATAGGCCGGTGATGGGTATTAACGAAAGCACATATTGCATGGTGCACTGGGTGTTATATGCAAATAATGAATCATGGAACATTACATCAAAAACTAAGGATATACTGTATGGTGACTAACATAACGTAATAAAAAATTATTATAAAAATAAAAAAATAAAAAATAAAACACTAAAAAAAGAAACAGTAACAGAATTTCTGAATTTGAAAACTATAAACCTATAAAGCCACCTATTTAAATGGTTCTGTATGCAAGTTAGTATACACATCCAGAAGCATTTTTCTTGGAAACTACCCAACGTATTTTTACAACTGTAGATATTAATTTATTACCAGGACAGACAGTGTATTGGCATGCTAAATAAAGCTAATTAAAAAAAAAACCCTTACATCAGATCGTATCACTGCTCTGCCCTAACCTCTCTAATGATTTTCTGTTACACTTGGAATAAAATCCAAATTCCTTCTGGCTTCCACAGCCTTGCAAGACCCTCTGGCCATAAGATAAGACATAACAGAACTCCAAGCAGAGAGAGCTGGTACAAAGATCATAAAATGGGAAGGAGCTCACAGTATTTAAAGAACAGAAAGAAACCTGGTGTGATCTCTCATCCTACCACTCCTCTCTCATTTCTACTACCTTCCAGTCACTCTGGCTTTATTTCTGTTCTCTCTTATCTTCTTGTGGCTGATTCCTTCTTGACATTCAGGTTTCAGCTTAAATGTTACCTCCTGAGAGAGACCTTCCCTGATTTCCAATGTAAAGGTTTGTGTAGAAATACAAGTTTTGGAGCACAGATATATTACTTTAGGAGAGAACATAGAGTAAGAAGAGAGGCTTTGATAGAGCCCTAAAATCTCTAAATTGAGGCAACATTTAGGGTTCACAGAGCTCAAAACTCAGGACTGTCTGGTTCCAAAACTCATTCTCTTTCTAAGATACAAAGAATAGGTAATGAATAAAATTAATACTAACATGAAAAGTGAACCTTTGCAGAGGGTGGATAAAGGTGAAAAAAGAAGCATATACTTTGATGTAAAATGAAGAAGTGATATTTGACATAGGTATTGAAAAATAAATAAGATTTAGACAGGAGAGGCAGCATGTGCAAAGGCACTGAGACATGAAAGAGCATGGTACTGAAGTGTTAGCTCCATGTAGGCAAGGACATTGTCTTTTTCACTGCTATATCTCCAGAATATATAACAAGCCTGGCTCATAGTAGGCACTTAGTACATATTAGTGAAAGGATTGGATGGATGGATGAATGAGTGAATGCCACCATAGAGAAGCAGGCTTGAACACAGAGTGTGTTGGTGAGAGAGACAGAATATGAAGCAGGAGAGGGAGAGAGAGGCCAGATCATGGAGGGCCCTGAATTCTCTGTTAAGAATCTTAGACCTTATCTTGTATGTAATGAGGAGCTAATGAAGGTTTTAAGTAGAATTTCAAAGTGGTGATTTTGTTTTAGATAGAATAATCTCAAGTGACAAGAAGGGGTGGGCGGGGAAATGGTGAAGGAGATAGTATAGGTACAGAGACATTATTTCTGATTTCTAGCGCCCTGATCATTTTAGTCATAATTCTCTCAATGTACTTCAATTTGTCTATAGCCCACCCAGAGCTGATAACAATAACTAAGGTATGGTATATCCTGCATGTATTAGATTAGAACCATGTGTATAGTGCCTCATGACCAGTACTATATTTTTGACATGCTTAGAAAAATACAGAGGAATGGAGTAGAGGTAATTTGCACAAACTATCTCACCATTTCTCATTTTTCCTTTTATTTCTCCCTGAATATAAACTAAATAAAAGTAAATGTTATTTATCATTATGTAAGACCAAATGAAGGAGAACCAGTTACAAACACAATGGTTGTTCGATAAATACTTACTGTCCTCAAGTGCTTACTCTCTGCCTGGCACTACTGTTCATTAATCAATGCAACAACCCTTGAAGACAGGTGCGGTTATTATCCTCACTTTAAAGATGAGAAAACTGAAGCTTGACAAGTGAGGTATTTAGGACATAGAATTAATATGGCTGGGTGATTGTTTGGATGTGAACTTTGAGGGAGTGAAATCACTCAAAATGATAGCCAGCTTTCTGGTGTGAGCAACTGATTGCATGGTTGTGCTGTTCACTGAGGTGGGATTAGAGGAGAAGGAAGAACAGGTTATGGGAGAGGGGAGAGTAGAAATGTACTAGGTCATCTGAGGACTACATCAAGTTTTAAGTGCTTGAAAGAGATGTCCAGCTGTCATTAGATATTCAGCCTGGGTTACAGGAGTCTTTTCTGGGCTTCCTATATGTGAGAATCATCAGCATACAGATGACGACCAAATCAGTGGGAATGGTGAGATCACCCGAGAAACGTGTGAGCAAAGGGCGGAGCACTATGGATCATGAATATTTCAAAGGAAAATGAGGAGCTGCCATAAAAGTGGGAGGGGAATGAGGAATGTGCACCATCTTAGAGATAAAAGAATGAAAGTGCTATGAAGTGAATGTTTGTGTCCCCCCCCCCAATTTATATGTTGGAGTCCTGCTCCTCAATGTTATGGTAGTTGGAGGTGGTGCCTTTCTGAGTTAATTAGGGCAGGAGGGTAGAGCCCTCATGAATGAGATTGCTGCCCTTATAAGAAATGTGTGACAGCTGATGTCTCTTCATCATGTGCAGATACAGCAAGAAGACGCAGTCTGCAAGTCACCAAGCAGGTTCCTACCAGAACTCAACCATGCTGGCATTCTTGTCTGAAACTTCCCAGCCTCCAGAACTATAAGAAATAAATTTCTGTTGTTTAATCCATCCAGTTTGTGATATTTTGTTAAAGCAGCCCATAGTAAGAGGATTTAAAGATGAGGAAAATAATCAATGTAAAATCCTGCAAGTTTGAAATATGGTAATTGTTGAGAAGTGCCTATTGTTTTAGCAACACAGTTGAGACTTTTGACTGGAAAAGAAAGGTGGGAAAAAGACCACAGGTTAAGTTTGTGTGGTGACAGGTTTGGGGGGTGTGGAGTTGAGAAAATTGACTTTGGAATATTTTAGATGAGAGAAATTCTGCCAATCTTTAAATGCTGATATTAAAAAGCGAGTAAGCAGGGAGCCATTTGAGGAGTCATGAGGCAGAAGGGTTCATCAGTGGAGCTAGACGCAGTTGGCAAGAGGGAAGAAGAATGTAAAGGGGACGCGGATAGGGGAGCTTACATCAAAGGAAAGGAGGAGTAGGAGGAGAGGTGGTTATTATTACTATTATTATTGCAAAAGAATGAGAGAAAGGATTGTTGAGGGGTCTAAGGAGGTTGGGAAATTTTGTGGCGAAAGTAGAGCGTTCCTGTAACACGAATTCTATTTTGTGAAATAACAGGAGACGTTACCTGCTCAGACTAAGCACGGAGATGACGGAGCAAGCTTCGCTGTTCATTTATCCCACCGACTCAATGCTGGCGAACTCTTTGTGGACTTGCATCCTTCTTTTTGCCGGAGGAACAGCGCTTGATGGTGTTTACCACAAGTTATTCACTGTGTGACAGACTGGGCGATACGCCAGTTGGAACTACCACTCACAGAATGCAGTGCGGCTGCAGGGACGTACTGGGGCTGGGAACGCAGCAGGCCCCGCCCTATGGCCCACTCCCATTGGAGGAGCGCTCACATTCCCAGGAGGCCGTGCGCGGGCGGGGCGCTTTACGCGGAAGCCGGTGGCGTCCGGTCCCAGCCTCCTCTGGGAGCCGGCAGTCGGCGGTCCGGCTCTGACTTGCGCCCCTTCCTTTTGAGCCCCCGCGCTCTCAGAGGGTGCCCGGACAGGTAAATGGAACGGGGCGCGCTCGGCAGAAGGCGGGGAGACGACGGCGGAGGGAGGGCAGAGGTGTGGACGAGAAGGTGCTGGGGTGGAGCGAGGAGGCAGTGCAAAAGGGTGACTTGGGCTTCTCTGGTGTCGACGGTTCGAATTGTCGGGCAGGTTCAGTTTTGGCGAACTGCGTTTTGTGCCGTTGAAAAGGCCTCGAATTAACGAGTGTCAGAATGCGTCACTTAAGTTGTTGGTACAGGAGGGCGAAATGTTAACTTTCCCTCAGTTCGCATTCTGCAAGACCTTTCTTTAGTGTTTTCAATCTTGAGCTCTGAGTCTTCTAAAAACTAGTCTCTACGCCCTTGTTTTGATGACGTCACTTTCTGTTTCACCTACTTCTGAGCCCCTTCGTGGCTTTGTACACCTCCGCGTGCCCTTTCTTCACCGCCCATTGTTTCATTCCTCCTCTTCCTCAGTTTGGGTAGGGACTCAGTATCTCTACCCAGACCTATTTCCACAGCGTCAGACTTGTAGGTTATTGTTATAATTGGCCAATATTTAACAAACTCGGACCATGTACTAGTACTAGACTCTTTGGTAAATGCCTTACATCTCCCTCTGCCATAACGCCCACTAGTGATCAGTTGTCAAGTCCTTTTCTTTCTCTCATTAATTGCCCTCAAATACCTGTACCTCCATTGTCCCACCCTTGATCCCAGAGACATGTTTTCCCTTTGAATAGCTGTGGCTGAGAGCAGACTCACTCATATGTTTAATAAATATTTATTGAACAGCTAATATGTGTTAGAGACTCTTCTGTGTTCAAGGGATATAGCTAGAAACGAAACCTAGGAGATCGCTACTCTCAGCATCTTACATGTTTGTATGTATGTGTGTGGGCAAACAGGAATAATCCAGATGATGTGATGTGGTGGTGCTGGTTAATGCAAAATAGAACAGATGGTTGACTTGACAGGGTAGGCTCCTATCCTGAGAAAGTCAGAGGGATTGGGTTGGGTCTCAGAACATCACCATAAAAGAATATTTGTGACACCAACAAGAATACAACGAGTCTGTAACCAGACTTGAGGCTTTTCATAAATACCTCTTCTTTTCCTCTGCCATATTTGTTCATTCTTCTGTCTCCTGCAAGGGTATTACATCAGAATTGGTGGTTTATCTGTCGTTGGCTTATTTCCTCCTAAGACCCAGATCGGAAGTTGGGGATTAGATGAGATTAAAGCAGCTCAACTGCTTTATCTTAATTAAGGAGACAGTTTAGTAATCAAAATATCCTTCTTACCAGGTCCTACTGAATATAAAGTTATCTGTTGTTTAAACCAAAACATGTTCAGTGTTCATTCATTTATTTAACAAATTTTTGAGGGAAAATTATATGCCAGGTGGAAAGCTAGTGAGGATAAAATAGACTTTGACCTCTCTTCCAGAGAAATAATTTTAACAGTATGCGGAGGAAATTCCTAATACATAGGCTGACACCTGCATTTTTTATTCACCCGGGGTGAGATAATCACACACCTTTAAGGAGTCTGAATAACTTTGTACATTTTTAGGTTATTCACTGGTTACACTTTATTGCACTTATGTTTCTTTTCCCATTGTACAATGGCTTCCTTGAGCATAGAGGTCCTTTCTTACTGGCCTTCATATCTCCAATGTCTACTATTTTGGCTGTCATATAGTAAATCCTCGAAAAATATGTGTTGAACTGAAATAGAAAAACGATTTGATTCAATCCACTAATTATTTCATTTACACAAGGCCTTTATAAAAGGTCTCTGTGCTTATCCCTAAAACTCATTCACCAGATGTGGACCCTTCCATCTCATCAGGCTAGTTTACCTTCCCTAGTTTGTTCTGCTTCTATGCCTTCTCTTGTTCCATAGCTCTCCCATAAAATGGGTTCCCATCTCTTTCCTGAGCACTTTCCATGCCCCCTTCCCATTTAATTTAATGGGCCAATTTAATAGTATAATAAGGGTGGAAACAATCTAATTTCCATTGTGTATTTCCTATGAAACATTCTGCTAATGAACTGTTGCAAGGATTAACATAATACATTCCTTTGCAGTAATACAAATAATGATACAGAATGCAGTCTCTTGATTTTGCATTGACTATTACCGTGTGCTATGTGAGAAGTTAATTCTTCTACCTTTTTTTCTGTTTGAACAGTTGCACAACCTTTATTCATACAACACATTATAGTGTCATTTGATTTCCACTTGGTACAGACACATCTTTAAATATTTCTCCTTAGCCTGAGATAATTGTTATTTCGCCACTCTGTCATTTTCAATGTCAAGTCTTAATCCTTCAAATAAAAGGTTTTTATTATGGAGACATCTTTCAGTTAATTGTTACTGCAAAGGATAAATTTTATCTTTATAACTGATTAAAAAACACAACAGGACCACAAGAGTGCTTGAGTCATGATTGTCATTATGATTTTAGGATGTGCCAGCCTTCCAAGACATTAAGAATTAGGCACTGTCATTTTAGAGAATTTCTTGGCTCTTAGGCCTTCATAATACAAATACAGCATGGCATTGTGTGCCATCACTCATTTATAAGGTATATGTGTAGATCTAGAATATTAACGTACATTTTTTAATGTTATCACAATAAAAATGTAGAACTAAAAAAATCTTCAGAACACACAGACTTGAATGTGAGAAAAACCGACTTGGCCTTTTTCTTTACTCAATTCCCTAAAACCATCTTCACCCTCTACTTGAAGATGCCTCCACTGAGGAGCAGTGTTTGCATTGTTGCTGTGCTATTTGCAATTTGTTTTTTATTTTTATGTATTTTTTTTTCTAGAAAGGGACATGGAGAATGGGGAGTAGTTTTTTAAAGATTTGTATATTTATTTGAGATAGAGTGAGTGTGTGTTTTTTTTTGGGGGGGGGAAGGGCAGAGGAAGAGTCTTAAGCAGACTGCGCTGCGTGTGGAGCCCAACACGGGGCTCAATCTCACGACCCTGAGATCACGACCTGAGCCGAAACCAAGAGTTGGATGCTTAACCAATTGTGCCATCCAGGCGCCCCAAGCAATTTGTTTTCAACACAGGGAATCCCTTACTTACAAATGGATATATTTCAAAAATTCCTTTTTAAGATTTTTTTTGAAACTTGATGCCTTTTTTTTTTTAAATAAATAATGCTCTTCAGGGGACGCCTGGGTGGCGCAGTCGTTAAGCATCTGCCTTCGGCTCAGTGCATGATCCCACAGTCGTGGGATCGAGCCCCACATCAGGCTACTCTGCTGGGAGCCTGCTTCTTCCTCTCCCACTCCCCCTGCCTGTGTTCCCTCTCTCGCTGGCTGTCTCTCTGTCAAATTAATAAATAAAAATCTTTAAAAAATAATGCTTTTCAGGTCATTTCAGTTATTATGCCAGTTGGTAGCTTCTTAATCTTTAATGGACTTAAAAATCTTCACCACAATTTTATAATTCCTCTAAAAAACTACACCTAGATTTCTCAGTTGGATTCCCCCATAGCATATCTTTTCTTTTTCTTTTTCCTTTTTTTTTTTTTTTTGAATCCCGGCAACTGGAACAAAAATGTCCTTTCCCTGGAATCTTCTAGGCAGTAGAAACAGGCCTTTCTAACTTCAAGCTGTTGGAGTTTAGGTTGCCCTTCTGGCCCATCTCTCTAAGGACAGACCTCTAATGAGAGTAAGGAAAGAGATGGGATAAAGGTTTTGGTGAGAAGAGGGAGTGAAGTTGGGGTGTTGTGAATAGATGTAGAGGGAAGCATAAGAATGATTTGGGAGGAACAGTGAGTTTCTAAGATGTTTTGTGTCCTCAAAAAAGATGTTGAATCTTGACCAACGGTACCTGTAAATGTGATTTTATTTGGAAATAAGGGTCTTTGCAGGTGTAATTAAGATATAAGTTAAAATGAGGTCATAGTGGTGTGGGTGTCCTAATAAGAGAAAAGACCCAGAGACTGCTATGTGAAGACATGAACACACATGAAGAATACCATATGACTGGAGGCAGGGATTGAAGGGCTGCAGCTGAAAGCCAAAGAATGCTGAGGATTGCCAGCAGACTACCAGAAGCTAGGGAGAGATAAGAAAGGATTGTCCCCTATAGATTTCTGAGGGAGCCTGGCCCTGCCAACATCTTGATTTCGAACTTCTGGCCTCCAGAAGTAGGAGACAATAAATTTCTGTTGTTTTAAGCCTTTGTGGCTTTTGATACTTTGTCAAGGCAGCTACAGGAAACTCATACAGGATTCTTAGCAGGAAGGAAGTAGAACTGGGATAACGGCTCTGGGACCAAGCAAGGCACCAATAAGAGAACAGGGGAACAGTGTTGAGACAGGGCTTTCCTTTATATTTCATTATTGGTTTTTTTTTTCCTTCTCTTTTCTCTCTGGCTTATCTTTTTCGTTCTTTTTTTTTCTTGCATAGTATATTTATGTAGCACTTTATGGTTTATTAGACATTCACATACTGCTAGTAATTAGCAGAGCCAAGTTCTCTCACTTTAAAGGCAATATTCTTTCACAGTTGTTTCTATTATCCCAATATTCATTAAGACATTATGGATTCAGGTAGGGGGATTAAGGAGTACACTTGTGAGCACCAGATGTTGTATGGAAGTGTTGAGTCACTAAATTATACACCTGAAACTAATTTTACACTGTTAACTGGAATTTAAATAAAAACTTAAAAAGACATTATGGATTCTATTGCAAGAGAGTTAGAGTGGGGGCAGATGAGACTTGATAATAGGTGAGGTTTTTAACAGTCTAGAAGAGAGTAAGAAATTACTATTATTGACGTCTGAGAGGAAAGTTTCTGTTGCTGTGCACTTGATGTTTAACAGACATTTTTTAATTGGGGACTGATTTTCTTGAACAAAATAATGCTTCCCTGTAACTTATAGCCATTGTTCCTAATTTTATTCTAAACAATGCACTCCCTGTTCTAGGTGACTGTACTTCATGTAAACTTGAAAGCTGTTGTCACATTCCCTCTAAGTCTTCTCTTTATAATGTTAAATATTTCTAGTTTCTCTAGCCATTCTTCAAATGATACGATGTCCAGGTCTCTTACCCATTAAGTTGCCCTTCCTTCCAGTCTTGAAATACTGTATCCAAAGTTGAACTCAGTATTCCATATATGTTCTAGCTAGCACAGAGTCTAATGGTAATAGTACTTACAAAGCTCAAGACACCCTGTTTTTATTTATTTATTTTTAAAAACTTTTTTTTATTCTGTTAGTCACCATACAGTACATCCCCGGTTTCCGACGTAAAGTTCGATGATTCATTAGTTGCGTATAACACCCAGTGCACCATGCAATATGTGCCCTCCTTACTACCCATCACCGGTCTATCCCATTCCCGCACCCCCCTCCCCTCTGAAGCCCTCAGTTTGTTTCTCAGAGTCCGTAGTCTCTCATGTTTCATTCCCCCTTCTGATTAACCCCCCTTTCTTTATCCCTTTCTTCCCCTACCAATCATCCTAGTTCTTATGTTCCATAGATGAGAGAAATCATATGATAGTTGTCTTTCTCTGCTTGACTTATTTCACTTAGCATTATCTCCTCCAGTGCCGTCCATGTTGCAGCAAATGTTGAGCATTCGTTCTTTCTGATAGCCGAGTAATATTCCATTGTATATATGGACCACAACTTCTTAATCCAGTCATCTGTTGAAGGACATCCCGGCTCCTTCCACGATTTAGCTATTATGGACAATGCTGCTATGAACATTGGGGTGCATATGGCCCTTCTCTTCACTACGTCTGTATCTTTGGGGTAAACACCCAGTAGTGCAATGGCTGGGTCATAGGGTAGCTCAATTTTTAACTTTTTAAGGGACCTCCACACTGTTTTCCAGAGTGGCTGTACCAACTTGCATTCCCACCAACAATGTAGGAGGAATCCCCTTTCTCCACATCCTCTCCAACAATTGTTGTTTCTTGCCTTGTCTATTTTTGCCATTCTAATTGGTGTAAGGTGGTATCTCAGTGTGGTTTTGATTTGAATTTCCCTGATGGCTAATGATTTTGAACATTTTTTCATGAAGACACCCCGTTTTTAAATGTAATTTAGGATTATGTAAGCATTTTAAGCAATTACCTGATGTCAGTTCATAATGAACTTACGGTCCACCAAGACACTAGATTTTTTTTTTTTTGTATTGTTGCCAAATTCAGTTTTCTTGAAGTTTCTAAGGGACTGAAGCTGCTACTTTTTCATCTGTCTCAGGGACCATGTAAATTCTCATCTCTGTTTTTCTTTGCATTATTGTTCTACTCTACTGCATATCTGTTTGACTAACCAATGACTTCCTTCTTTATAAAACTTCAGTGGCTCTTTACAGTCTTTCTACTGTGCATCAGTAAACATAGGTAGGAACTGACATTTGTTCCTTCTTGAAGCTTGCTTTCTCTTTGGCTTCCAGGCCACCATACTCTTCTGGCTTTCTTCTCACTTTCTCAGTTGATCCTCCTCAGTCTTCCTTGTGGGTTCCTGTTCGTCTGCCTTTCCCTCAGCTATTTGTTGTGCCTTGGGTTTTGTCTTTGGTTTTCCCTTAACTTGATTGTGCCTGTTTTTTTTTTCTATGTGCAATATGTCTTCAGCAAATAGATCATGTTTAAAATGACAGGTGTAGATAGCTCTTCTTGGGATGAGAGAGCATGGAACCAAGACCCATGGAAAGTCAACAGTTGGAAGTCAGCTAGAGGAGGAAGGCTCAGCAGGAAAACAAGGAGCAGCCAGACGTGTGGGAGTGTTTCAAGGAGAGTTAGTCAGCGGTGTTGACTATTCCTAAGAGGTCAAGTAAGTGAGAATAGAGAAGTGTCTACTGAATTTTGCAGCATAGAGGCTGTTGAACAGCAAGCATGGTTTTGTGGACTGTTGAGGGCAAGACCCAGTAAGTTGAAGAGTTAAAAAGAAGTAGAGAAGCAGAGATAGTGTATAGATTATGATTTTAATAAATGGAGCAGTACGTGGAGCATGTGTAGGGTCGGTTGAGGCTTTTAAGATCGAGGGATATAGTGTATGAGAAAGTGATTTGAAAACTGTAACTTACTACATATGTGTAAAGAGAAATCCAGAAAGAAGATGGCTAAGGACACAACCCTGGAGAACACCCTCATTTAGAGAGTGAAGAAGAGACCCTGAGAGGTGTTCAGCTCAAGAGACAGATGAGTGCTTCTTCTGCTCTATGTGTGGTCTTTCGGTGCTGGGATTCCAAGAAGAAATCTCTGGATTCCCTGACTTCAAGCACTTTATGGTCTGTTGCTGTGTTTCACAAAATATGGTTAAGTGAATCACCTGAATCTAGATAGGCTTGTCTTAAATATGTTATTCCAGGGTCTTACCTCAAGCCTACTGAATCAGAATTTTAGGTGATGATGCCAAGAATTTGAATTTTTAACTCTTCCACCCAAGATAACTCATTCCCTTACAGTTTAAGAACCACTGGCCTGCTGGATGAAACTGAGCATGTTAACAAATAACATTAAGTTGAATTGTTAGTAGAAGAATAGGAAGGTACTTGGGCATCTCTTTTTATAAATTTATTCCATTAGCTCAAAGAAATGGGGCTGTTAGGTGGAAAAAATAGTACAAATTCATTAACACGAGAAAAATAGACTTATGCTGTATTGTTTTAGAAATGTTTTGTTAATGAAGGATCTTACCATAATTTAGAGAACCATTCCTCTTGTGGAAGGTTTGGGTTCTTTTCAGTTTGTTTCTATTATGGATAATGCCTTTATAGTAGAGGCAGTATATACTATAGAGATAAGATTATGGGTTCTAGAACCATACTGTCTGTGTTTGAATCCCAACTCTTACTACTTACTAGCTCTGTAATTTTGGACAAACTGTAATTTTGGGCAAACAAGTCATCTATACTGCAGTTTGCTCATTTTAGTGTCAGTATAATAGTGTATAATTGATGTAACTATTAAGTGAGTTATAAAGTGCTTAAAATGGTGCCTGGAACACAGTAGGCACTTAATAAACGTGGGCTATTAATATTGTTAATATGTATCATTCCGAATCTAGAGTCAAACTTCTGTTGACCTATTAAGATAAATTTTCAGGTTGGGATTGCATATGTAGAATTAAGAAACAAAACAAAGAAAAAGAGACAAAAAAGAGACTCTTAAGTACAGGGAACAAACTGGTGGTTGCCAGAGGGGAGGTGGGAGGGATGGGTGAAACAGATAAAGGGGATTAAGAGTACACTTATGGTGATGAGCACTGAGTAATGCACAGAATCATTATATTGTACACCTGAAACTAATATAACACTGTATGTTAATTATGCTTCAATAAAAAAAAAGGGATGAAGCACCTCTTTATGTCCCTTTACTATTTATGGTAATTGCTTTTCAAATGGTGATATCCAATTGTGCTGTATAATTTGTAAATGCACCCTATCTATCAGTGTGTGTGTGACATATACATTGTATATACACAGACACGTATACATATTTGGTGTGTCTCTACATAGGTGTACATATCAGCATGGTTTAGGTTTGTAAGCTTGTACAAGACTGTGATCTTTTTGTTAAGCCTGTTATTAATTATCTTTCATTAATATTATAGCACCTTGGTCCATACTGTCTCCAAGGTACACAAACAAATGGAAAGATATTCTGTGCTCATGGATTGGAAGAATTAATGTTTTGAAATGTCCATACTACCCAAAGCAATTTTCAGATTCCATGCAATTCCTATCAAAATACCAATAGCATTTTTCACAGACCTAGAACAAATAATCCTAAAATGTATATGGAACCACAAAAGACTCTGAATAGCCAAAGCAATCCTGAGAAATAAGAACAAAGCTGAAGGTATTACAATCCCAGATTTCAAGTTATGTTAGAAAGCTGTAATAATCAAACAGTATGGTGCTGGCATAAAAGCAGACATGTAGATCAATGGAATAGAATAGAGAACCCAGAAATAAACCCACAATTATATGGTCCATTAATTTTCAACAAAAGAGGCAAGAATATACAACAGGTAATAGTCTCTTCAAGAAATGGTGTTGGGAAAACTGGACCACCATCTTACACCATACACAAACTCAAAATGGATTAAATACCTAAATGTGAAACATGAAACCATAAAACTCCTAGAAGAAAAGTAGGCAGTAATTTCCTTGACATAGGCTGTAGCAACGTTTTTCTAGATATGTCTCCTGAGGCAAGGGAAACAAAAGCAAAAATAAACCATTGGGAATACATCAAAATTAAAAGCTTTTGCACAGCAAAGGAGACTACCAACAAAACTAGAAGGCAGCCTACTGAATGGGAAAAGATATTTGCAAACAGTATGTTCATAAGTGATTAGTATCTAAAATATATAAAGCTACATCAAAACTACAATGAGATACTGCCTCACACTTGTCAGAACAGCTAGTATCAAAAAGACAAGAAATAAGTATTGGCAAGGATGTGGAAAAAAGGGAACCCTTGTGCGCTGGTGGTGGGAATGTAAATTGGTGCAACCACTGTGGAAACAGTATGGAGGTTCCTCAAAAAATTAAAGATAGAAATATGAAATGATTTAGTAATTTCACTACTGGGTATTTACACAAAGAAATGAAAAACACTAATTTGAAAGGATATATGTACCCCTATGTTTATTGCAGCATTATTTACAATAACTAAGATATAGAGGCAACTCAAGTGTCCATTGATAGATGAATAAAGAAGATGTACACCATATATAAAATGCATCACATCTTCTTTATCCATATATCCATATCCATCTTCTTTATCCATATATATATACACACACACATATGGATATATACACACACAATGGAATATTATTACTCAGCCATAAAAAAGAATGAGCTCTTGCCATTTGCAACAACATGGATGGACTTAGAAGGTATTACGGTAAGTGAAATATAAGAGACAGATACTGTATGATTTCACTTATATGTGGAATCTAAAAAACCAAATGCATTAAAAAAACCAAAAAGCAGAATCCCACCTATAAATACAGAGAACAAAATGATGGTTGACAGAGGGAAGGGGGATGGGCAAAATGGCATGAAGGGGAGTGGGAGATACTGGCATTTATGGAATGAATAAGTCATGGGAATAAAAGGTACACCATCAGGAATATAGTTGGTGTGTTGTAATAGTTTTGCGTGGTGACAGATGGTAGCTACACCTGTGGTAAGCATAGCATAAATTGTAGACTTGTCAGATCACTGTGCTGTATACCTGAAACTAAAGTAACGGTGTGTGTCAAATATACTTCAATTAAAAAATAAATGTTGAGGGGCGCCTGGGTGGCACAGTGGTTAAGCATCTGCCTTCAGCTCAGGGCGTGATCCCGGCGTTATGGGATCGAGCCCCACATCAGGCTCCTCCGCTATGAGCCTGCTTCTTCCTCTCCCACTCCCCCTGCTGTGTTCCCTCTCTCGCTGGCTGTCTCTGTCTCTGTCAAATAAATAAATAAAATCTTAAAAAAAATGTTGAAAAAAATACTGTCTTCAGGTAGATGTTGGTAAATGATAGTTTTCTTTTGAAAGATCATGTCAAAGAAATATTCTAAGTTTTGTGTGTCTTTTTTCCTTTTGATAGATTGAAGCCATGGCCATTCTTTTTGCAGTTGTTGCCAGGGGAACGACTATCCTTGCCAAACATGCTTGGTGTGGAGGAAACTTCCTGGAGGTGACAGAGCAGATTCTGGCTAAGATACCTTCTGAAAATAACAAACTAACATACTCACATGGCAAGTGAGTTCTGCTCTGCATGGGTAGAGGGTGAAAGTGAACTGTATTATAATTAGAACAATAGAAAACTAGAGAACAAGGTTCTTGGTAGATAATTTAAGTAAGCTGACAGAGCAGTAACCTTTACCAGCTTGGAAAATGGTCTGGTTCTATTCATTAAAATTTGTATTTGTTATTTTTATCATCAAAGTGATATTAATATTTTAAAGAAAGATATGGTAATGTTACTTGTAAAAATGACTTTGTTATAGAGCTCTAGGATATGTGCAACATGATACAGATAAAAGGCAATATTCCTTTGTTCATTCTTTCAGTAAATATTTGTTGAGTACTTGTTGTGAGGCACTGTGCTTGGTGCTGGGGATACAACAAGAAATTACACAGTATTTGCCCTCATAGAGGTTATAGTTTAATGGAGGAGACAGTCAAATCCATAGATAATTGTAATAGATGGTGGAAGGTAGTGGATAGGAGGATGGCATTCTAGATAGAAGGAATAGCCGGTAGAGAAGTATAGAGTTATGAGATCACAGCACATGTTTGGAGAACTGCAGGTGGTATTCTACGACTGGTACCCAGCATGGTGAAAATAAGGCTAAAGAGATAGGTAAGAGAGAAATCATATAGGGTCTCATAGGCTGTGTTAAGAGATTGACTTTACCCTGTGGGTGGTGGGAAGGCACTGAAGGTTTTTAGCTGGGGTGTGCCATGGTCAGGTTTTGCTTTAGAAAGATCACTCTGGTGGCTGGTTGGAGAATGGATTGGGGAGGACATAGGTGGGAAATCTTAATCAGGTAAAAAGTGCCTCAACCTTCCTCATCAATACTTAAAAACTTTTGTTATTTAACCCATCCTAATTTCCTTAGTTCTTATCTCAGAAGGAGGTTTTTATTACTTTCCAGAGCTAGCTTCTTGTATAATTTAGGATCTAGTCTAGTCTAAACTACCGTAAGAGAGAAACCCAAAATACAGTGT
Organism: Ailuropoda melanoleuca; assembly: GCF_002007445.2. Classification (NCBI taxonomy): domain Eukaryota; kingdom Metazoa; phylum Chordata; class Mammalia; order Carnivora; family Ursidae; genus Ailuropoda; species Ailuropoda melanoleuca. The sequence goes on from NC_048238.1 coordinate 112,776,200, forward strand.
TACTTAAATGAGATAGCCCAGAGATGAGTATTTCCAGGCTGGTGGGGTGGTTCTGTCATTTTCAGTTAGTGTCTTCAATTAGTTCGGGCTAAGGCAGCTCCTTTAGTTCTTGTTAACATCCTGTGCGCTGTATTTCTAAAGGCAAAGCTCAGAAGTAGGGTGACTTTTTATTGTTCAGAAGTTTTGGCTTATGTTTTATTTTTCTCTACGTAGTTATGTAGCTAACCCAGCTGGAAGGGAGGCTAGAATTTGTCATTTATAGTTGTGCAGCTGTATGTTCAGTTAAAATTCTATTACTCTAGAAGAAGTTACAGGGTATTAGGAGATAACTTGCAATCTTCCATTCTACTCTTTTGGGCCACTCAAATATCTGGCTGTACTCTTCTTTCCAAACATACATATCCTCTCTGCAGGAAATGGCTCCAAAAACTCAGCTGGTCACCATCCAGTTCAGAGAGTCTGGGCGACATACAGTCTTCTCCATCAGGCCCAGCAGTGGCTCCTGTGACTTACCATAAATTAGAAGAGAAGTCGTATGTTCTTCCTGCTCCCCCTGCCCAACCCAACAGACAGTGGTAGAAGTAGAACAACATCACCAGCATTGTTACAAACTCACGTTTAGAAAAGGGAAGAATGAGAAACGCATAGAAGTCACTGCTTCCTAGCAGTGTTCCAGTAACTGATTCACAGCAATTTCAAAGACTCCCTATTCTGATCCTGGAGTCGTTAGTGGTTCTGGTTCATTGGAGGAACTCCCTTGTCTTTTCTCCCTGAATCCTGGCTTTGTTCTCCAGGAGGCTCTTTCTTGTCCAGTATCATCTGGCCACATCCAAAATGGGTGTTAGTGTGTCATCTTTTGGAACCGTACAAGTTTTGTAGTCTGCTGCCTGCTGGTATAATTTAGAGGTCCAGACTTTGTCTTAGGGGTTAAATGGTCCCAGCTTCTTGTGAGTATGGTTTTATAGCATTTTCAAAAACTTACTAGGCTTATGGTCTCTGTGTTCCAAGTCAGTTCCCAGGAAAATGCCTGGGAATGCACATTCAGTCCTTTTAGAGGCAAGACTGGGAAGTGGGGATATACCTTCCACTCACATTTTATTAGCCAGAAATTAGTCACATAGCCACATCTAGCTACAAGGAAAGCTAGGGTATGTAATCCAGTAAAAATATGGTTATGGTACAAGAAGGCAACATTGTCCGTCTGTTGTGCCTCTCCACCTGCATCCTGATCCAGTCCTGCCTGGTATCCTCTGGAGTGAGGCTTCATCACTCAGTTTTTCCTTTTAACCTTCTGCCTTGGTTTGTTTCCTATAATCCTATCCCATCATCTTGATTAACAATATCTCTTATTATTGTACACTGAAAAAAAAAGTCCATTTTACTGTAAGACAACCATTTTCCCCTGAAATCTGATCTTCCTCTTGCTATTTCTTTCTTCTTAAACAACATCACCAGCCATTCAGTTGGCTAAGCTTACCACTGAAGAATCATATTTGACTCCCAACAAATCGTTGCTGTTCTCCTACAAGAGATTTTTCAATGCATTCCCTTTCCTCTGTCCCCACTAGTCATAGTGTTTAGTTTAGGCCTTTATTGGTTTTAATTTTTTTTTAATTAATGTTTTTTTATTATGTTAGTCACCATACAGTACATCCCTGGTTTTTGATGTAAAGTTCGATGATTCATTAGTTGTAGTTTTCATTTTTAATAGCCTCCTCCTAACTTGTTTTTCAGCTTCTAGTTGCTCCCTCCTTAAATCTGTATTTCACATTCCTATAATTACACTTTCTTGCTTAAAACCCATTGCTTTTAGAGTAAAGCCCAAACTCTACCTCCATAATTTTGTCCATTCCTGACCTTTTACCCTTATCTGTATAGGAGTCCTTGCCATTTTCTGACCTAGTTGTGTGATTTCAAGCTTCCCTTCTATCTTTTTTTCATGCTTTTGGACTGTCTCCCCCTCCCAGCCCCATGGTAAACTTTTGCTCATTTTACGGGTCCCAAATGAGATACTTTCTTCATTATTATTTGGTCCTTCTAAAAGGGCAGTTCTGATCACGTTCCTTTTCTTCAGGGCTTGCTCTGTGCGCTCAGGGTAAAGTTTCTTAATGACTTGAAAGACTCTTCAGTGTCTGCCTCTGCTTGCTTCTCTGGCCTTGTATCTCACTACTTTAGCCTTCAGTTTTGTTCTCCAGCCATACTTAGCTATTTGCATTTCAATGCTGGGTTCTTTCTCTCTTCCTATTCTTTGCAGTAGCTATTACCTTTTACTTGAATATGTCTATCTTTTTAAAAATCTGACTTTGCCGTTCTGAGCTTAGATATTTCCTTTTCTAGAAACCCTGAACTCCAAGGCCACCATGTGTCCCCTTTTTGCTTGCCTCCATAGCATCCTTTGTTTATTCATATTGTAGTGCTTACCACACTGTCTTATAATTGCATTCTCTACTTTTTGTCTCTGTCACCTGACTGTACGCTCCTTGGCGGCAGGGACCATATCTTGTAACTTTTTGTGGTCTTTGCACTAAGTTACTCCGTGGGTACAAATTTTCTGGAGAAAATGATGACTTCCATTTTGGACACTGTGTTTAAGTTGTCTATGGTATATCCAGTTGGATGTGTCTAGTAGACAGTAGTGTATGTAGGCTTGGAGGTCAGGAAGTAGGTCAGATCTAGATTTGGGGATCATCATCATAATTGTGGTAGCTGAAAACAACAAGACATGACAGTGAATGCCACCATCCAGGGACTGTGTGTGAGAAGAGCAGGGAGCTGAGGATGTTGGAAAACATCAATAGAGCGGGAAAGAGACTGCCACGTTAACCAGGCAAGCCTGGTGTTGGGAAATCTAGTGGAGAGAAAACACTTTGCAGAAGAAGGAAATGGTCAACAGTATCATGTTTCAGAGAGCGCCACTGGATATGGCGATGCGAAGTCATTGGTGGAATTGATGTGAACAGTGTTAAGAGTAGTGGAGGAAGACATTTTGCCTGAGTTCCCATACCTCCTTGTAATTCATATCAAGCCTTTATGTGAACATTAAAAGTATCATTGAACAGGTACTCCTATCTGTGCACTTGCCCATGGTAGAAATCTAGGAGGCAAAATTGAGTTATCCATCTGCCTCATTTCCAGTAGCCGGTTCTGTTCTGTTTCTTCTGCCTTTTCTTTTCCATTGCCCATAGTACTTGAGTTTATTTCCCTCTTCATTTGCTTACCTGCTGTACTACAGTAGTCTCCCGTCTGGTCCTTCTTTCAGTCAGTTTTCCATGGTTTAGCCAAAACATCCTTTTGCATGACAAATCTTACCACACTCTCTTCAGGCTTAAACCTTTTGATGCTTGTTCATTATTCTTAGGATAGTGCATAATGAGGTTTTAACATCTTACATAACTGGTATTTGCTTACTTCTCCAGCCTCATCTGTGCATGCCATTTGTTTCTTCCTTCTATTTCACACTCTAGTCATGTGAACTCATTTGACTGTACTAAACGCATTATGTGTGTGTGTTTTTTTTAATCTCCAGGCCTTTGTGCTTGGTTTTTCACTCTGGAACACTCTCTATCTGCTCTTTACCTTGCCATCTCTTACTTATTCTTCAGGTCTTGACTCAGACATCACTTGCTCCAGGATGTCTTTCCCATTACCCTTTGCTAAACTCTTTTAGGTGTCTCCTTTATGTTGCCAGAGCACCATACTGCCTTTTACTGCTCATCCTGTTTTACCATGCTGCTTGGTAATTCCCTGCACTGTGATCTTTGTGAAGGCAAGGACTGATGGTTTTGCTTATTTGTATCCTCAGCACCCAACCCAGTAACTGGCTCAAAGTAGATGCCAGACAAATGTTAATGTTGAGTATTTGGTAGAAAAAGTGATTGCTCTGAGATCTTAAAAGAAGGCAAAGAAGATGTATGGCTCATTGGAGGTTAATCTTAATTATGTGTTCCTCCTTAGATGTCATCTCTTATTGAGGCCCTAAGAGTCCAATTATGCTTTTGCAGCTGCCATTTTAACAGATAATGTGCATACCATTGTGCTACATAGTTAGGGTAGGGACTTTCTTTTAATGTCTTATTTATTCTTCTCAGTTTGACTTGAGAGAAACAGGTGTATGGGGGAGGAGGAGAGGGAGAAAAGATAGTATCTGTAGATACGGTCACATTGATGGTAGCAAATTTGCTTATACATAGATAGAAGATGGAAGTGAAAGAGATATTGCTCATAACCACAGTAAGTTTTATATCTTTTATCCTACAGTTATTTGTTTCATTACATCTGCCAAGACAGGATTGTATATCTTTGTATCACTGATGATGTAAGTAACTTGAAGACATGCTGCTATTTAACTATGTGTACTGTTAATAAAGTTATTTCTTAAATATCTGTATCTTTAGTAGGCAAAGGTGATGTGATTATAACTGTCCATAGCTGGAAATTTTTTCTATACTTTGCATTTATCATATGGAGCAGCAAATGACAAGAAGAGTTGACGTCTGGGTATATATGCAAATCAGCTCAGTTTTGGTAGGGTTTTACCTTAACTAACCTCTTGCAACTTCTACGTTTCTCCTATTGTGTAGTGGGAATTGGTCTTCATAATCATGACCCTTTGATATCAAATCCTCTCAAATTTGTTTATCTGAAATATTAAATAGGTTATTTTATTCAATACTGAATTTAAAAAAAATTCAATTAGCCAATGTATAGTACATCATTAGTTTTTGATATAATGTTCAGTGATTTATTAGTTCCATATAACACCCAGTGCTCATGTGAATAGTGAATTTTTTAATGTATATAGACCTTTGGAAAACAAAATCACAATACGTCATCATCAGCTTTGTAAACCTGTAGTTCACATCAGTAGGTTGTTTTTTGGTTCTAGGCCAAGATGCTCAGTAACTTAACGCCGTCAAGATCATTTCTCTCCTCTGCTATCCTTAGTGTCAGCTTCTTCCTAGATACATTCGCCTGTGGTTGCATGGAGCCACATGCTTTTTTATTTGTGTCAGAGAAGAGGGACTATGTCTTTTCAAATCTCTATTGTAAGAATGAGGAAAGTTCTCAGAAGCACATGTCCCTCTCCCCGCTCTTTCAAGGTGAACTTCTTTTCATGTCTTATTGGCTAGGACTAAGTTGCATATTTATTTATAAATTGATCAATGACAAGAGGCATCAAATTGGCATGATTGCCATAGGTCAGGGTTTTTAACCTTCATTGTGTCACAGACCGCTTTGACACTCATGGGCCTCTCTGAGGCCCATGTTTTTAAATGTATGAAATACGTGATTATAAACAAAACCAATTATATCGAAATGCAGTATTCAGAGTATTTAAAAATTGATATAGTTATATATATGCTTTTTTATTCCATTAAGTAACAAGATCTAGTCATAGGTCTAATAACTAATAATAATTTTGAAGTGATGAGTATAAATGATATTTTGAGAGATCTATAACGGATGGTATGTGAAAAGAAGATTTCTATTAGTGACAGTCACAGGTGCTGTTTGGTACTAATCTGATTTGTTACCTACACTCAGATTTGCAACTTAAAGTTAAAACTTAATGTCATTTGTTTTCTATCCAAGTACATGGACCCCTTGAATTTGAACCACTGACCCCAGTGTAAGAATGCTTAGTTTAGACTAATCTTGGGTGAAATGGAGATGAGTGTCAACCATAGTGATCATCAACAATGATTTTTATCCTGAGTTTCACAGTGTTTTCTAAAATTATTTTAAAAATCCAGCTTTATCTGAAAAGACTGATGTGAAAAGGCTTGAAATAGATGAGAAATATCACTAAATTTGGGTTCATCAGAGTTGAGTTTTCTGTTTCTTGACTGGGACCAGACAAGAGTACACCACTTGATCTTTTCAAGTATAGCATCAATGTTAAAAAAAAAAAAAAACCCTCAATTCAAGGTATATATCAGTAGTGTTATCTTTGTGTGTGAAAGACTGTACTATTATTATAGATTTATTAAGCATCTTCTTGTGCTGGGCCTTCTAATAGAGCCTGGGAAAGATATGGAGGAAATAAAACCCAATTCTTACTCTCAAGAAACTAACCTAGATACTGTTATCTTTAGTTGGCAGTAGTCAAATAAATATGTTTGGATTGAACTCTCAGTTCGCTCTTTTATTAGTTGTTTAACCTTTGGCAAGTTACCTTTTAAGAGCCTTTGTTCCATTATTGTAAAATGAAGTCAGTGCTAATCCCTCTTCATGGAATCATTGCTCAGTAAATGTTAGCTGTTCTTATGGTTGTTGTTAATCATGCCATCTTTGTTTACTTTCTGATGTGAACTCTGTGTTGGTCTCTTTTCAGGATTTTGAACGTTCTCGAGCATTTAATTTTCTGAATGAGATAAAGAAGAGGTTCCAGACTACATATGGTTCAAGAGCACAAACAGCACTCCCATATGCCATGAATAGCGAGTTCTCAAGTGTCTTGGCTGCACAGTTGGTAAGATCTTTTTCAGGATATGGTGTTTTGATTCATATCTTCTTTATTACTTTCAGGCACTCTGAGTATAGGGGACCCTGACCTGCAAATATATTTTTTCTGATTGTGCTATTAAACGGCAACATAATAAAACTTCCCAGATAGAAAAATTTTAAATAATCAGTGATACTCTCTATATAGTGTTCAAAGTATCTAGGAGTGGGGAAAGACATTAAAGATCATCTACATGAACTACCCATCTAATGCATAAATCCTCTCTTTATTGCCAGATGGCCTCTTAACTAGAACATTAACCTTCTACTCTCCCATGAGGCAACTGTAAATTTTTTTTTTGAGTGAGAGAGAGCACACATGGCAGGGGAAGAAAAGGGGGAGTAGGGGGAGGGGCAGAGAGAGACTCTCAAGCAGGCTCCATACTCAGCACGGAGCCCAGTGCAGGGCTCAATCTCATGACCTGAGTTCATGACCTAAGCTAGAAATCAAGAGTCAGATGCCTAATGACTGAGCCACCCAGGCACCCCAAGGCAACTATAATTTTTGAACAGCTTAATTTAGTCATTTGAAAGTCTCTTTATCTGTATGAATACCAAACTGTCAGCTCACTGAAGTTTTGCATATGTATATACCTGTGAAATACCACCCTTTTCAAAATCCATCTCCATGAACCTAAAAGTTCCTGATGTCCCTTTGCAGTCAATCCCCTCCCCAACACTCTGCCCCAGGCAACCTCTGCTCTATTTTCTGCCCCTGATTTTTTGTCTTTTCTAGAATTTCCTATAAATGGAATTATGCATTACATACTCTTTTGTGTCCTGCATGCTCTGTGTAAGGCTTTTGATACTCATTCATGTTGTGTAAACAGTAGTTCCCTTTTTTGCTGAGTAGTGTTGTATGCATATACCACAGTTTGTAATAAACTATCAAACTTTTTTCCAAAGTGGTTGTACCATTTATATTCCCACCAGCAGTTCTAGTGTTTCTGCATTCTTGCCAATGCTTGTTATGTGGTCTGTCTTTTTAATTTTAGTCATCCTAGTGGGTGTGTAGTGATATCTCATTGTGGTTTTAATTTGCATTTCCCTGATGACTAATGATATTGAGACCTTTAAAAATGCTTCCCTTTTAGCCATGAAACTATTTGAGTGCAAAGACATATGTTCTATCTATGATTGTGTTGTGAATGAGGAAAAAAAAAGAATTATTTTAATTGAATGCTTTACTTTTCACTTCTTTAAGTGTTCTTTTTAATACTTTTTGAGTGTTACACTTTTAAATATGCATTCTTCTGGGGATGAAGGTCCTTTAAATAGTTACAAATCTTTATTCAGTCAGTTCATTTGTTTCATACTTCCCACTAGAAAACATTCATATATGTGAAACTGTGTAAAACATCACCAACCAAAAATATACCAGTGTATAGTCGAAGGTAAAGGGTGACCTGGCAGCAAAACTTTCAACTTAACCAGTTTGTCATTGGCTCCGTATCTATGTGTGACCCTCTGAACAAATCTGTGCCAGGATTGTCATCTACAGATGGAGATAATAATAAGAGCATCTTCATCATGGAGTTTTTGGGTAGATTAAATAATGTCCTCTCTTTGAAGTGACTGGAATATTGTATATTAAGGACTTCATGGATAGCTATGGATAATAATTTCAAAATTTATACTGTTATCAATGTCTTAGATCTCTAGATCCTGTAAGGAGTCAATGAAAATAGGATGCATACTCTGATCCCAAAGATAGAAAAATAGATGCTCAGAAGGTGGGCCAGCTTCTCATCATACCCAAGAAGTGGGGAACAAATTAGTGTCCTTTTCCTTGTCCTATTCTCCCTGCCCCAACTACGGTCTTTTCTCCTTTCTTGTCTGAGCACAGATTATATAATCCTGTACTTCTGCCCCAAGAGTCTCAGGTATATATATTGATATATTCTAATACGTTTACCTTTATTTAAAATAAGTTGATATTTTTATACTATAACACTTATGTGTTAACATTTTTTTATGCTGCCTATATTTTTCCCTAGGCCTGATAACAATTTTTAAATGAAATGGCATGTATCTTTTATATCAATACAGACATAATTTAATAACATTCCTCAATGTCATTCCTCTTCTTTTTGTTTTCCTATTGTAAATAATGTCTGGGTAAGTTAAATCTTGTTTTCTTATAGAAGCATCACTCTGAGAATAAGGGCATAGACAAAGTGGTGGAGACTCAAGCCCAAGTGGATGAACTGAAAGGAATCATGGTCAGAAACATAGGTATGTTTCATGGCATAGTCCACATGCATATGGGCAAAAATAGTAATAGATTACTTGATTGGAGTCAGATTATTTTAGAAAGGCTGAAATAGTACTTCCTGAATCTTACTTTTGGAAACTAATTATCAGCTAAGATATGAATATTGCCTACCTATGATACTGTCTCCTGTATGAATGTTTTTTTCTTATGACCGTTCTTCATTCTAATTTGTTAGTTGGCTTAGCAAGAATAATTTCTGAGACCCTTGCAACAGTTCAGCAATTAAGAATAAATTAGTCAGTTTTGGCTGGAGATACCCAGATAGCTGATGTTATCAGTAGATACTTAAAGTATAACTTTTTGACCTCCTCAGAAAGTTTGTAGCGCTTGATTGAGAGAAAGAATTGATAAAAAAAAAACTGTTGTATTCTTCAAAGAATGAACTATGATATAAATTCTGTCAGCCTATGTTTTGTCAAGCTATTTAGCACATTAAAATAATCCAAAGAAATGCATCAAGTTTATTTTTTAATTTGTTATGCAATTGTATTTAGATTTAGGATGATGCTCATTTTTAAAAGCACTGGTTCTCAAAATGTAGTCCCTGGGCCAGCAGCATCAGCATCCCTCGGGAACCTGTTAGAAATGCAAGTTTTCAGGACCCACCCCAGGGCTATTGAATCAGAAACTGCAAGTAGGACCCAGCAATCTATGTTCTCACAAGCCCTCTAGAGGATTCGAATGTGTATTCAAGTTTGAGAACCACTCTTTCTAAGGGTAATATCTCAGGCAATAACTTGTATAAAATTGAATGAAAATTATATTGTTTTATAAGATATTTAATTGAGACATTGTCAGATTTCATAAATGTCAATTTACTTATAATCTTGGATTTACTATTTGAATCACTTGTACATTTATTATTAGCACATGTACAAGCTGTAAAGACATTTTAGAAAAAAATACTCTTGATCGCAGCATCCTAAAGATTTATTTCCATTTTTTTCTTTTAAGGTTTTTATCCATATATATACATATTATAATAATAATTTATATTTAGTTTTGTTGAGGCAATATAATATGGTGACCAAAATTTGGAGTCATATGTGCCTGAGTTTGGGTCCTGATTTCACTTCCAACCTGCTGTTAGCCCTTGGTCAGTCCTCTAACTTCTCTGAGCTTTGTTTCCTAATCTGCGAAAAGGCGGTGGTAGAACCTAAGATTACCAGGATAAAGGATATAATGTATGTAAAGCATCTTGTACAGTGCCTAGCACATAGTAAGAGCTGAATTATTGTTAGCTATCATTAATCTACTTTACGGTCCTGTAGTGTTTCATTGGATTATATTATAGGTTAGAATCATGTCCTTATTTGGAACACTTTGGTTCTTTAGAGCAATGTTACTCCGAGTACTGTTTTACAACCAGATGAAGCCAGCATGTAAGTCAGTGCTGTGCTTCCTTCATTGAGAACATCTTGTTAATGAATATGTCAGTTGGACTGAACTGTGTGCTTAGGGACTTAGTTGAGCAATAGCAAACACTCTTAGGTAGCACTGATTTAGAGGTTAGTGTTGCAATAACAGTACTGCTATAAATGGTTTTGTGCCTATTTTTCTTATTTTTCTTGAGATTAAGTCCCAGGAATGAGATTAATAATCAAAATGGAGAAACACTTTTTTAAATTTTTATTTTCATTACAGTTAGCTAACGTACAGTGTAATAATAGGTTCAGATGTACAATATAGTGATTCAGCAGTTCCATACTGCACCCAGTGCTCACCACAAATGTCCTCCCTAATCCCCATTACCTATGTAACTCATTCTCCCCCCCCTCTGGTAACCATCACTGTGTTCTCTACAGTTAAGAGTCTGCTTCTTGGTTTGTCTCTGTTTCTTTTTTTTCTATTTGCTTATTTGTTTTGTTTCTTAAATTCCACATACGAGTGAAATCATATGGAATTTGCCCTTCTCTGACTTATTTTGCTTAGCATTATAATCTCTAGCTGTATCCACATCATTGCAAATGGCAAGATTTCATTTTTTTTGAAGCTGAGTAATATTCCAGTGTGTGTGTGTGACACACGCACACACAACCACCTCTTCTTTATCCATTCATCAGTTGATGGACATTTGGGCTTTTTCCGTAATTTGGCTATAGTAGATAATGCTGCTATAAACATTGGGGTTTATAGCATGTATCCCTTCGAATCTGTATTTTTGTATTCCTTGGGTAAATACCTGGTAGTACAATTGCTGGGTCATAGGGTAGTTCTATGTTTAACTTTTTGAGGACCCTCCTTGGTGTTTTCCAGAGTGGCTGCACCAGTTTGTATTACCACCAGCAGTGCAAGAGGGTTCCCCTTTCTCTGCATCCTCACCAATACTTGTTGTTTCCTATATTGTTGATTTTAGCCATTCTGACAGATGTGAGGAAATATCTTATTATAGTTTTGATTTGTATTTCCATAATAATCAGTGATGTTGAGCATGAAAGGGAGAAACACGCAGTTCTTGATATGTTTGTCTCTTAGCTATTTGAAGTAATTTCCTCTCATTGATTTTAGTTTTAATTGTATGTCTAGATGCAGACTAGAGATCCTATTGAATAAACTACTAATATTTCTTTTCTGTTTTTGGTTACCAAATGTATTTATTTCACCTGAAAGTGAATCAGCCAACTGCTACAATTTTGTTTATTGAGAATGCACAAAGTTCCCAGAATGTGAAACTTTTAAGTCAACTTATTTTAAATGACTTATTTTTAGAATTACTGAGATATCAAATTAAAATATAGCAAAAGCATTTCTAATAATCTCCCTTTAATTTTTAACACCTTGATTTTTTAGCAGTTTTATTGAGATAAAAATCATATACCATACAATTCACCCATTTAAAGTATACTGTCGAGTGGTTTTTAATATATTCACAGAGTTGTGCAACCAGTTTGCGAAATATTGCCAAGTTCAACAATATTAAACTTCTGATTCATGAACATGAGTTGTCTTTTCATTTATTTAGGTCTTCTTTAATTTTGTCAATGATGTTTTGTAGCTTTTGGCATACAGATCTTACATGGCGAAGACTCTGCTTGACCAAATGTTGGACCATCTCCTCTGAGCCCTCTATCTGACTAGGCCTGATTCTGGGGCTGTGTCCCAGGTCTGCCTGAGCCAGTCTTAAATTAATCCCCTACCCTTGATATCTGATCACCTTTGATAGCTGATCAGGTTCCTCATCCTCTGCCTTTGATGTATAAATCCTTCACTTGCCTTTAAGAAGATTATTTTAGGCTAGTTTAGGCCTAAGGTAAATAAAAAGATGGCTAGAATTTTACCCTTGATTTTTCCTCAGTTATTTTTCATCCACTGACTACCCCTTCACTCTGCTTGTTGGCTAGTAAATCTCCACTTGTCCTTGTTTTTTTATTTACAACATGTTGATACATTTATATATTGCAATATGATTGCCACTTTAGCTTTAGCTAACACCAGTAGCTTTTAGCTTTTAGCTGGTGGTGTTAGCTAACACCACTATCACATCATATAAATTGTGATTTCTTTTTTGCAGTGAGACCATTTAAGATCTAGTCTCTTAGCAATATTGAAGTATATAATACAGTATTTTTTACTATACTCAGTGTGCTGTACACTGGATCTCCAGAATTTATTCATCTTCTAGTTGCAAGTTTGTACCCTTTAACAACACCTCCCCACTTTGTCCATCTCCCAGCACCAGGTAACCACCAGCACCTGGTAACCACCATTCTATTCTTTGTTCCTACGAATCTGGCATTTTTAGATTCTTGTATTACATATAAGAAATATATATGTCTTTCTCTGGCTTATATCACTAAGCATAGTGCCCTCAGGATCCATCCATGTTGTCACAAATGGTAGGATTTCATTCTTTTTTTGTGGCTCAGTAATATTCTGTTGCATGTATATATACTTCATCTTCTTTATCCATTTGTCCATTGATGGACACTTAGGTTGTTTTCATTATCTTGGCTGTTGTGAATAATGCTGCATTAAGCATGGGAGTGCAGATATCTTTTCACTATCCTGTTTTCATTTCCTTTGTGTATATACCCAGAAGTAGAATTGCTAGATCATACTGTAGTTGTATTTTTAATTTTTTTTAAGATTTTATTTATTTGACAGAGAGAGAGCACAAGCAGAGGGAGCAGCAGAGGGAGAGGGAGAAGCAGACTCCCCACTGAGCAGGGAACACGATGTGGGGCTTGATCCTGGGACCCAAGCTGAAAGCTGCTGCTTAACCGACTGAGCCATCCAGGCGCCCCATATTTTTAATTTTTTGAGAAACCTTCATACTGTTTTCCATAGTGGCTGAACCAATTTATAATCCCACCAACAGTGTGTAAGGGTTTCCTTCTCTCCACACTGTCACCAACACTTGGTGATTTCTTGTCTTCTTAATGATAGCTATTCAAACAGGTGTGATATCCACAGTATCTTACTGTGGTTTTGATTTGCCTGTCCCTGATGATTAGTGATGTTAAGCATCTTTTCATGTGTCTGTTGGCCATCTAGACGTTTTCTTTGGAAAAGCATCTATTCAGTTCCTCTGCCCATTTTTAGTAGTGTTTTTTTTTTGTTGTTGTTGTTAACTGAGTTGTATGGATTCCTTATTTATTTTAGGTATTAACCATAGCCCCTTATGCAGTATATGGTTTGTAAATATTTTCTTCCATTCTGTAGGTTTCCTTTTCATTTTGTTGATTATTTTGCTCGGCAGAAGCTTTTTAGTTTTATGTAGTTCCACTTGTTGAGTGCCGCTTAAAGACCAGTGTCAAAAGCCTTCTTCCCTATGTTTTAGTCTAGGAATTTAATGGTTTTAGTCTTTGAATTTAAGTCTTTAATCCATTTCAAGTTATTTTTTGGGAGGTGTTGTAAGGGATCCAATTTCAGTTTTCTGCATGTGGTTATCCAGTTTTCCCAGCACTATTTGTTGAAGAGACTATCTTTTCCCTAGTGAGTGTTCCTGACTCCCTTGTAAAATCTTAGTCAACTCTGTATGTGAGAGTTTGTTTCTGGGATCTCTGTTCTGTTCCACTGGTTCATGTGAGTAGGTTTATGCCAGTACCATGCTGTTCTAATTACTATAGCTTTATAGTGTAGTTTGAAATCAGGAACTGTGATGCCTCTGGCTTTGTTTTTTCTCACAATTGCTTTATCTGTTTGGGTCTTGTATGGTTCCATAGAAATTTTGGGATTGTTTTTTTCTATTTCTGTGAAAAATGCCATTGGAATTTTGAAAGATGTTACATTGAATCTGTAGATGGCTTTGGGTAGTATGGCTATTTTAACAATATTAGTTCTGATCCATGAACATGGGATATATTTACATTTGTTGTGTCTTTAATTTCTTTCATCAATGTCTTGTAGTCTTCATTGCAGAGATCTTTCACCTCTTTGATTAAATTTATTCATAAGTATTTTATTATTTTTGATGGTATTGTGATTGGGATAGTTTTCATTATTACTTTTTTGGGTATTAAATAAAACTGATTTCTGTATGTTAATTTTATATCCTACAACTTTGTTGCATTTGTTGATTAGTTCAACAATTTTTTCATTGAGTCTAGGATTTTCTGTATATATTATATCATCTGCAAATGATGCCGGTTTTACTTCTTCCTTTTCTATTTTGATGGCTTTTGTTTAATTTTCTTGCCTGATTGCTCTACATAGGACTTCCAGTGCTATATGAATAACAGTGGTAAGAGTGGGCACCTTTGTCTTGTTCCTGATCTTAGAGGAAAAGCTTTTAATATTTCACCATTGAGTATTATGTTGCCTTTGGGGTTGTCATATATGACATTTATTATGTTGAAATATGTCCTTATATACTCAAGTAGTTGAAGGTTTTTATTATGAAATGATGTTACGTTTTGTAAAATGTTTTTTCTGCATCTATTGATTTGATTATAAGTTTTTATCTTTCATTTTTATTAATGTGGTGTATCACATGTATTGAGTTGTGTGCTGAACCATTCTTATATGCCAGGGATAAATCCCACTTGGTCGTGGTATATGATCATTTTTATGTGGTGTTGAATTCAATTTGCTGATATTTTTTTGAGAATTTTTGCATCTGTGTTCATCAGGGATATTGGTCTATAGTTTTCTTGTGTCCTTATCTGGATTTGGTATCAGGGTAATGCTGGCCTTATAAAATGAGTTTGGAAGTATTTCCTCCTCCTTGGTTTTTTGGGGAAGAGTTTGGGAAGGTTTGGCATTAATTTTGCTTTAAATTTTTGGTAGAATTCAGCAATGAAGCCATCCAATTTTGGGTTTTTCTTTGTTAGGAGGTTTTTGGTTACAGATTCAGTCTCTTTACTCATTATTAGAATGTTCAGGATTTCTATTTCTTCCTGATTCTGTCTTGGTAGGTTGTATGTTTCTAGGACTATATCCATTTCTTCTTTATCCAGTTTGTTGTCATATATTTATTCGTAAGAGTCTCTTATGATCCTATGTATTTCTGTAGTATCATTTGTAATGTCTCCTCTTTCATTTCTGATTTTATTTGAATCTTTTTTCCCTTAGTCTAGCTAGAGGTTTGTCAATTTTATCGTTTCAAAAAGAAACAGCCATTAGTTTTGTTGATCTTTTCTATTTTTCTGGATTCTATTTCATTAATTTCCACTGTGGTCTTTATTTCTCTCCTTCCACTAACTTTGGGCTTAGTTTGTTCTTCTGTTTCTAATTCCTTGAAGGTTAAAGGTAGGCTGTTTCTTTGAGGTCTTTTTTTTCTTAACATACGCCTTTATCACTACAACGTCTTGTAGAACTGCTTTGGTAGCATCCTATGTGTTTTGTTGTGTTTCTATTTTCATTTGTTTTTGGTTATTTTTTGATTTTCCTTTTGATTTTTTTCCTTCAGCCTGTTGGTTCAGGAGTGTGTTGTTTAGTTTCCACATATTTATAGTTTTTCCAGCTTTCTTCTTGTTGATTTCTAGTATCATACTACTGTGGTTGGAAAAGATACTTGGTATGATTTCAGTCTTCCTAAATTTGTTAAGACTTGTTTTGTGTCCTATCATATGATGTATCCTGGAGAATGTTCCTGTGCACTTGAGAAGAATGTGTATTCTGCTGCTGTTGGATGGAATGTTTTGTGTATGCCTGTTACGACCACTTGTATGGTTTAAGTCATGTTTCCTTGTTGATTTTGTGTCTGGATTGTCTAGCCATTGCTGAAAAGGGGTGCATTGAAGCCACCTACAATCATTGTATTATTATCTGTTTCTTCCTTCAGATCTGCTAGTATTAAGATACTTAGGTGCTCTGATATTGTGTGCATATATATTTATTTATATTATTTTTATTTTTATATATTTTTTAAAGATTTATTTTTATTTTAGAGAGAAAGAGAGTATATGAGTGGGGGGAGGGGCAGAAGGAGAGGGAGAGAGAGAATCCCAAGCCGACTCCCTGCTGAGCACGGAGCCCAGTGTGGGGCTCAGTCCCACGACCCTGAGATCATGAACTGAGGTGAAATCAGGAGTTGGACATTTAATCCCTGTGTGCATATCTATTTAAAATTGTTATACTTTCTTAATGAATTGACCACTTTATTATTATATAATGGCTATGTTTATCTTTTTTTTTCCCATTTTTGGTGTACCGTCTTATTTTTTCTAAGTATAGCTATCCCCACTTCCTTTTGGTTTCCACCTGTATGAAGTATCTTTTTCCATTCCTTCACCTTAAGCCTATGTGTGTACTTAAATCTGCAGTGAGTCTCATGTAAGCAGTATATTTTGGGTCTTTTTTTTTTTTATCCATCCAGCCACTCTGTGCCTTTTGATTGGTGAACTTATTACAGTTAGAGTAATTTTTGAAATATAGAGACTTACTAATTCCATCTTCTTCATTGCTTTCTGGATGTTTTGTAATTTCATTGTTCCTTTTTCCTTCCATTTCTGCCTACCTTTTTATTTTTTTCCTTTTATTTATTTATTATTTCCCCCAGAATAAATATATATATATGTATATATGTGTGTGTCTGTGTATCCCAGAAAATACATGTAATTTTTAATTGAGATATAGTTTACATGCCATATCATATTAGTTTCAGGTGTACAATATAGTGATTTGACAATTACATACATTAGGAAATGCTCACCACAATAAGTGTAGTTACCATCTCTCACCATAGAAAGTTATTATGATATTATTAACTATATTCCCTATGTTGTACTTTTCATCCCTGTTACTTATTTATAACTGAAGTTTGCCCCTCTTAATCCATTTCACCTATTTCACCTATTCCCTGACCCCCACCCCCGGCAACCACCAGTTCTCATTTTTTATGCATCTGTTTCTGTTTTTGTTTTGTTTCTTAGATTCCACATATAAGTGAAATCATATGGTATTTGTCTTTCTCTATCTGACTTACTTCACTTAGCATAATACCCTTTAGGTCTATCTATATTGTCTCAAATGTCTGCCTGCCTTTTAAAATTGGTGATGTTTTGGGATTGTGTATTGCATTTCCTGTTTCTGTTTCTTTTGTGAATCTACTCTAGGTTTTTGCTTTGCAGTTAACCATGGGGCTTACATAAACCATCTTATAGATAAAATAGTCAATTTTAAGGTGATAGCAACTTTTCATACAAAAACTCCACCTATTTACTCCCCTTTTATACTCTTGGTGTCACAATTTACCTTTTTCTATTGTGTTTTTGTTAAAAATTTATAGTAGCTATAAATATTTCTAATACTCTTTTCTTTAACTTTTATACTATATTTAAGTGTTTAACACACCATCCTATTACAGAATTAGTTTTCTAAATCTGTATATTTAGGGCGCCTGGGTGGCTTAGTTGGTTAAGCGACTGCCTTTGGGTCAGGTCATGATCCTGGAGTCCTGGGATTGAGTCCCACATCAGGCTCCCTGCTCAGCAGGGAGTCTGTTTCTCCCTCTGACCCTCCCCCCTCTCATGCTCTCTCTCTCTCTCTTTCTCTCTCTCTCAAATAAATAAAATCTTCAAAAACAAATAAATAAATCTGTATATTTAACCTATACCAGTGTATTTTATACTTTTCTATGTTTTCATGTCCCTAATTAGTGTCTTTTCCTTTTAGCATTTCTTCATGGCAAGTCTAGTGGTAATGAACTCCTTTAGCTTTTATTTTTCTGAGAATATCTTTATTTCTCCTTCATATTTGAAGGATAACTTTGTCATATAGACTATTCTTGGCTGGCAATTATTTCTTTCAACACTTAGGATGTTATTCCACATTCATTTCTGGCCTTTAGGGTCTCTGCTGCAAAATCCACTCATAGCTTAATAGGAATTTCTTTGTAGGTTACAGTCGTGTTTTTCCTCTTGCTGCTTTTAAGAGTCTGTCTTTATCTTTGATTTTTGAGAGTTTTATTATAATGTATCTTAAGAAGGTCTTTTTGCATTGAGATAATAGGGTGATCTCTTAGCTTTATGAACTTAGATGTCCAAGTCTCTCTAGTCTCTCTCCCGGTTTGGGAAGTTTTCTGCTATTATTTCTTTAAATAAGCTTTCTGTCTTGTTCCCTCTCTTATCTCCTTCTGGAACCCCAGGTATTCTAATATTTGTACGTTTGATGGAGTCCTCTAGGTTGTTTCAGAATCCCTATCCTGTAGCTCACTTATTATGTCTTCCATTCGGATTACTTTGAGGTAGATGTTTTCTATTGAATTCTTCATCTCATTCATTCTTCAGCTCCAGAATTTGTTTGATTCGTGGTTATGATTTCTATCTCTCTGTTAAATTTCAGATTTCGTTCGTGTAGTGCTTTCCTGATTTTGTTGATTGTTTCTCTGTGGGGTTTTTTTTTTTTGGCAGCTTGATGAGTTTTTCCAAACAGATATTTTGAATTCCTTATTAGCCTGCAAAATGTCATACTTTGGGGGCGCCTGGGTGGCGCAGTCGTTAAGTGTCTGCCTTCGGCTCAGGGCGTGATCCCAGCGTTCTGGGATCGAGCCCCACATCAGGCTTCTCCACTGGGAGCCTGCTTCTTCCTCTCCCACTCCCCCTGCTTGTGTTCCCTCTCTCGCTGGCTGTCTCTGTCAAATAAATAAATAAAAATCTTTTTAAAATGTCATACTTTGATTTCAGTTATTGGAGAGTGATTGTTACCTTACAGTGTTGACATATTCCCTTGATTATGTTCCTCAAACTTCTGTTTTGCTGCTTCCACTTTTGAAGTGTAGTAGACATCTCCTAAAATTTTTACTAGTTACCCTCAGGTAGGAAATAGCATTTGTGGTCCTGCTATCTGGGATTTTCTCCAACCTTGTCTGGACATTCCTGCTCCATGCTTCTTACTTAGTCTTGGGGCAGAATTCTTAACATTTATGTCTTCTCTGGTCTTACAACTCACCATGATGGCTGCTGGAAACCTCTTTTTTGTTTTCCAGAAGAGGGCACTACTGCTCAAGTTTATGGGTTCTTCCTTGCCCACAGACCCTGATCTGATACTCTGAGAGCACTGCTTTTAACTGGAGCTCACTCTTGCCACTGCACTTGGGAGCATGCATAAGGAGCTGGCTGCAGAGTGGGAGGAGGTGACTGTGGGACTGGTGAGGGAATCATTGGGTGAGGGTCCCCCAGAGGCTTGTGGGTGGACTTCCTGCTTAAGTCCTAAGCACAGCTATCAGGAAGTATGTTTTTTTTTTTTTAAGATTTTATTTATTTATTTGACAGAGATAGAGACAGCCAGTGAAAGAGGAAAGAGGGAACACAAGCAGGGGGAGTGGGAGAGGAAGAAGCAGGCTCATAGCAGAGGAGCCTGATGCGGGGCTAGATCCCACAACGCCGGGATCATGCCCTGAACTGAAGGCAGAAGCTTAACTGCTGTGCCGCCCAGGCACCCCAGGAAGTATGTTCTTTTAATGTCCTGTGACATTTTTATTGGCCTCTTTCCTGATCTCCTCCCTGCCCCCAGTCTTGGAGGTCCTACATCCATACTCTGGGTGTTGCTGGAGAGAAATGGGTTTCTCCAGTAGCTTGTCACATTGCTGGAGTAGCCAGGCACTCACTCACTGTTCTCTCTTTCCCTGGGGGAGAGATTACCCCCAGCAAATCGAACTCCGTTCCCATGTGATGCCCAGCGCTCCTGTGGACCAGGCGGTCCCTCTGGAATGCTTCCTGGTGCCCATCGAGAGCATTGAGTGGGCCTCGGGACTGCTCTTTGTGCCAAATATTCTGGTGCAGGCAGGCAGCCTCAAGGCCATCACTGCAGGCTGCCAGTGAAGGTCATACCCTGCCAGACTGTGGGGGCTGGGTCGCATTAAAGGTGGTGATTTTTGGAAGGAAAAAAAAAAGTTCAGTCCTATGCTCTGTCACCTTGGGGAATGGTCAGTGCTAGAAAAGTTCCTCTTACCCTCTCCAATGCATCTAAATTCATACCTATAGTTTATGCTCCAGGGCCATGCTGAAGTCTCATCTTGGCAAGGCTAGCCTTCTACAAATTCTCTCTCATCCATGCGTACCTGCCTCAGTCAGTACTCTTCAGGTTTTCCCCAACTGTGACCAATAGGGCTGTGGAACCAACACTGATCATATTGGTTCCACAGCCTGTACTTAGGTTTGTCTGCCTGTTACCAATGCACAAGTGCATGAGACCCCCTCAGGTCCTTTGGCATATGGTGCTGGATCCCACAGCTCCCACAGAGGGACTTTTATTTGTGGATGGATGCCTAATTAGTTTTTTAAAAGGGGGGGACAAAATGGAGGGATGTCTTACACTGCCATGATGCTGACATCACCCCATTTCCTGTTATATTGTGATAGTCTTGACCCCTGTTGCAGTAGTCTGCAGTAGGAAGAATAAAATCTTATCATTTTTGGCAAGTGTCAGCATAATTTCCCTTTAATGGTATCTCTCTTTCAACATCCTTCTTGCCTTGTTTCCAAGTATTTTATTTTTTAATTTTTTGATGCTATGGTAAATGGAAATTTTCTCTCTCATTTTTGGATTATTCATTGCTAACGTATAGAAATACAGGTGATTTTTGCATATTGATTTTGTGTTGTGCAACATTGTTGAACATTTTTTATTAATTCTAATAGCATTTTAGTGAGTTCCTTATGATTTTCTATATACAGGGTGTTAGATTCTGCCAGGTGCTTTTTTTTTTGCATGTATTAAAATGATTGTGTGGCTTTTGTCCGTCATTCTGTTAATGCAGTATATTGTAATATTTGGTTTTTGGATATTAAATCAATCTTGCAATTCTGAAATAAATGCCACTTTATCATGTTGTAAATCCCTTTAATATATTGCTGGGTTTGTTCTTTTTTTTTTTTTAAAGATTTTAGTTATTTGACAGAGAGAGACAGTGAGAGACGGAACACAAGCAAGGGGAGTGGGAGAGGGAGAAGCAGGCTTCCCGCGGAGCAGGGAGGCCAGTATGGGACTCGATCCCAGGACCTTGGGATCATGACCTGAGCCGAAGGCAGACACTTAACGGCTGAGCCACCCAGGCGCCCCTGATGGATTTGTTCTAATATTTATTGAGGTTTTATGTCTATATTCATGAGATATTGATCTGTTTTTCTCTTGTGATGTCTTACTTTATTTCAATTCAATTAAGTAACATATAGTCTATTAGTTTCAGAGGTAGAGTTTAGTGACTCATCAGTTGTATATAATACCCAGTGCTCATTACATCATGTGCCTTCCTTAATGCCCATCACCTTGTCCCCCAGCCCCCCACCCACCTCCCCTCCAGCAACCTTCAGTTTGTTTTCTATAGTTAAGAGTCTCTTATGGTTTGTCTCCCTCTCTGATTACATTTTGTTTTATTTTTCCCTCCCTTCCTCCATGCTCCTCTGTTTTGTTTCTTAAATTCCACATATGAGTGAAATCATATGATAATTGTCTTTCTCTGACTTATTTTGATTAGGATAATACTCTCTAGTTCCATCCATGTCGATGCAAATGGCAAGATCTCATTTTTTTGATGGCTGAGTAATATTCCATTGTATATATGTACCACATCTTTATCCATTCATCTGTCGATGGACATCTGGGCTCTTTCCATAGTTTGGCTATTGAACATTGCTGCTATAAACATTGGAGTGCAGGTACCCTTTCAGATCACTATGTTTGTATCCTTTAAATAATTACTTAATAGTGCAATTGTTGGGTCATAGGATAGTTCTATTTTTAACTTTTTGAGGAACCTCTGTACTGTTTTCTAGGTGGCTATACCAGCTTGCATTCCCACCAGCAGTGTAAGAGGGGGTTCCCTTTTCTCCACATCCTCGCCATCATTTGTTGTTTCTTGACTTGTTAATTTTAGCCATTCTGAGTGGTGTGAGGTGGTATCTCATTGTGGTTTTGATTTGTATTTCCCTGATGCTTAGTGAATGTTGAGCATTTTTCATGTGTCTGTTGGCCATTTGTATGTCTTCTTTGGAGAAATGTCTGTTCATGTCTTCTGCCCATTTTTTTACCGGATTATTTGTATTTTGGGTGTTGAGTTTGATAAGTTCTTTATGGATTCTGAATACTAACCCTTTATCTGATAAGACATTTGCAAACATCTTCTCCCATTCTGTAGGTTGTCTTTTGGTTTTGTCAACTGTTTCCTTTGCTGTGCAAAAGCTTTTTATCTTGATGAGGTCATTTTTGTCTTTGTTTCCCTTGCCTTTGGAGATGTGTCTAGCAAGAAGTTGCTGTGACTGAGGTCAAAGAGGTTGCTGTCTGTGTTCTCTTCTAGGATTTTGATGGTTGACTGTCTCACATTTAGGTCTTCAACCATTTTGAGTTTATTTTTGTGTATGGTGTAAGAAAATTCTTCTGCATGTGGCTGTCCAGTTTTCCCAGCACCATTTGCTCAAGAGACTCTTTTTTTTCCATTGGATATTCTTTCCTGCTTTTTGAAAATTAGTTGGCCATAGAGTTGAGGAGCCATTTCTGGGTTCTCTATTCTGTTCCATTGATATGTGTGTCTGTTTTCGTGCCAGTATCATACTGTCTTGATGATAACAGCTTTGTAATAGAGCTTTAAGTCTGGAATTGTGATGCCACCAGCGTTGGTTTTCTTTTTCAACTTTCCTTTGGCTATTTGGGGTCTTTTCTGGTTCCATACAAATTTTAGTATTATTTGTTCCAGCTCTGCAAAAAATGATGATGGTATTTTGATAGGGATTGCATTAAGTGTATAGATTGCTCTGGGAAGCATAGACATTTCAACAATATTTATTCTTCCAGTCCATGAGCATGGAATGTTTTTCCATCTCTTTGTGTCTTCCTCAGTTTCTTTCATGAGTGTCTTATACTTTTCAGAGTACAGATCCTTTACCTCTCTGGTTAGGTTTATTCCTAGGTATCTTATGGTTTTGGTGGAATTGTAAATGGGATGAACTCCTTAATTTCTCTTTCTTCTCTCTCATCCTTAGTGTATAGAAATGCAACTGATTTCTGTGCTTTGATTTTGTATCCTGCGACTTTGCTGAATTCCTTTATGAGTTCTAGCAATTTTGGGGTGGAGTCTTTTGGGTTTTCCACATGGAGTATCATGTCATCTGCGAAGAGTGAGAGTTTGACTTTGCCTATTTGGATGCCTTTCATTTCTTTTAGTTGTCTGATTTCTGAGGCTGGGACTTTTAGCACTATGTTGAAGAACAGTGGTGAGAATGGGCATCCCTGTCGTGTTCCTGACCTTAGGGGGAAAGCTCTCAGTTTTGCCCATTGAGAATGATATTTTCTGTGGGCTTTTCATATATGGCTTTTATGATTCTGAGTTATGTTCCTTCTGTCCCTATGCTGTGAAGAGTTTTAATCAAGAAAGGATGCTGTACTTTGTCAAATGCATTTTCCGCATCTATTGAGAGGCTCATATGGTTCTTGTCCTTTCTTTTATTAATGTAGTGTATCACATTAATTTGCAGATGCTGAACCATGCTTGCAGCCCAGGAATAAATGCCACTTGGTCATGGTGAATAATCCTTTTAATGTACTGTTGGATCGTATTGGCTAGTATCTTGGTGAGAATTTTGGCATCCATGTTCATCAGGGATATTGGTCTGTAATTCTCCTTTTTGGTGGGATCTTTGTCTGGTTTTGGGATCAGGGTAGTGCTGGCCTCATAGAGTTTGGAAGTTTCCCTTCCACTTTTGTTTTTGAAACAACTTCAGAAGAATAGGTATTAGTTCTTCTTTAAATGTTTGGCCATCCAGCCCTGGACTCGCATTTGTTGGGAGGTTTTTGATTAGTGATTCAATTACCTTGCTGGTTTTGGGTCTGTTCAGGTTTTCTTTTTCTTCCTGTTTCAGTTTTGGTAGTTTATATTTCTAGGAACACGTCCATTTCTTCCATTTGCCTAATTTGTTGGCATATAGTTGCTCATAACATATTCTTATAATTGTTTGTATTTTTGTGTTGGTTGTGGTCTCTCCTCTTTCATTCAATTTTATTAATTTGGCTCCTTTCTCTTTTCTTTTTGATAAGTCTGGCCAGGGGTTTATCAGTCTTAATAATTCTTTCAGAGAACCAGCTCCTAGTTTCGTTGCTCTGTTCTGCTATTCTTTTGGTTTCTACTTCATTGATTTCTGCCCTGATCTTTATTAATTCTCATCTTCTGCTTGGTTTAGGCTTCATTTGCTGTTCATTCTCCAGCTCCCTTTAGGTGTATGGTTAGGTCGTATATGTGAGACTGTCCTTGTTTCTTGAGAAAGGCTTGTATTGCTATGTACTTCCCTCTTAGGACTGCCATTACTGCATCCCAAAGGTTTTGAACAGTTGTGTTTTCATTTTCATTTGTTTCCATGCATTTTTTAAATTCTTGTTTAATTTTCTGGTTGACCCATTTAAGTGGGTCAAGTATTTGAGTTCCTTCCAAATTTCCTCCTGTGATTGAGTTCAAGTTTCAAAGCATTGTGGTCTGAAAATATGCAGAGAATAATCCCAGTCTTTTGGTACCGATTGAGACCTGATTTGTGACCCAGTATGTGATCTATTCTGGAGAATATTCCGTGTGCACTCAAGAAGAATGTGTATTCTGTTGTTTTAGGAGGGATGTTCTGAATATATCTGTGAAGTCCATCTGGTCAGTGTGTCATTCAAGGCCCTTGTCCTTGTTGATCTTCTGCTTAGATGATCTGTCCATTGCTGTGAGTGGGATGTTAAAGTCCTTACTCTTACTGCATTATTGTCAATGAGTTTCTTGAATTTTGTTATTAATTGGTTTATATAATTGGCTGCTCCCAAGTTAGGAGCATAAATATTTACAGTTGTTAGCTCTTCTTGTTGCATAGACCCTTTGAGTGTGATATAGTGTCCTCCTTCATCTCTTATTACAGTCTTTGGTTTGAAATATAATTTGTCTGATAGAAGGATTACTGCCCCAGCTTTTTTTTCATCTCCATTATAGCATGATAAATGGTTCTCCACCCCCTCACTTTTAATCTGGAGATGTCTTTGGGTCTAAAATGAGTCTCGGTAGACAGCTTATCAATGGGTCTGGCTTTTTGATCCAATCTGATACCCTTTGTCTTTTGATTGGAGCATTTTAGCCCATTTACATTCAGAGTAACTATTGAAAGATATGAATTTAGTGCCATTGTATAACCTGTAAAGTCACTGTTCCTGTATATTGTCTCTGTTCCTTTCTGGTCTGTGTTACTTTTAGGCTCTCTCTTTGCTTAAAAGGGGATCCCTTTTTTTTTAAATGATTTTTAAAATTATATTATGTTAGTCACCATACAGTACATCCCCGGATTCCGATGTAAAGTTCGATGCTTCATTAGTTGTGTATAACACCCAGTGCACCATGCAATACGTGCCCTCCTTACTACCCATCACCAGTCTATCCCATTCCCCCCCCCCGAAGTCTTCAGTTTGTTTCTCATAGTCCATAGTCTCTCATGTTTCATTCCCCCTTCTGATTACCCCCCCCTTTCCCTTTTAATATTTCTTGCAGGGCTGGTTTAGTGATCACAGATTCTTTTAGCTTCTGTTTGTCCTGGAAGTGCTTTATGTCTCCTTCTATTCTGAATGACAGCTTTGCTGGGTAAAGTATTCTTGGCTGCATATTTTTCTCATTTAGCACCCTGAATATATCATGCCAGTCCTTTCTGGCCTGCCAGGTCTCTGTGGATAGGTCTGCTGCCAGCCTTATGTTTCTACCTCTGTAGGTTAAGGGCCTGTTGTCCTGAGCTGCTGTCAGGATTTTCTCTTTGTCTCTGAAATTTGCAACCTTCACTGTTATATGTCGAGCCGTTGACCTATTTTTATTGACTTTGAGAGGGGTTTTCTGTGCCTCTTGGACTTGAATGCCTGTTTCCTTCCAGATTAGGGAAGCTCCAAGCTGTAATTTGCTCATATATACCTTCTGCCTCCTCTTTCCTCTTCCTCTGGAACCCCAATTATTCTAATATTGTTTCACTTTATGGTATCGCTGATCTCTTGAATTCTCCCCTTGTGATCCAGTAGTTGTTTATCTCTTTACCTCAGTTTCTTTATTCTCCATTTTATCTTCCATCACTGATTCTCTCTTCTGCCTTATTTATCTTAGTAGTTAGAGCCTCCATTTTTTATTGCATCTCAGTAAAACCCTTTTTGATTTCAACCCAATTAGATTTTAGTTTATTTTTCCAGAAGGAGATTCTCTAGTGTCTTCTGTGCTTTTTTGAAGCCCAGCTAGTATCTTTATAATCGTTATTTTGAATTCTATCTCTGACATTTTACTAATATCCATGTTTGTTAAGTCTCTGGCAGTTAGTACTGCCTCTTGTTCTTTTTTCTGGGGTGAGTTATTCTGTCTCGTCATTTTGCCAAAGAAGAATAGATGGATGAGAGAACAAAATACAAAAATATCAACCATGACTCCAGAAAAATATACAGTAAAGAAATCAGAAGAGATCAGTAACCAAAAAAGAAAAAAAAAGGAAAAAAAGAGAATATGATCAAACAGGTGGATAGAGCAGGGTAACATAGTAGGTCCTGGGTGTATTTTGGTCTGTTAGAAGAATCTAGATCCCAAATGGTAAAGAAAGAAAAATTTCTATATATACAAAAATAAAATTAAATACAATAAAAGGAAGCCAAAAATGAAGAATATGTATATATATATGTATATAAAATGTAAACATAAAAATGAAAATTAAGACTTAAAAAAAGAGTTGAAAACCTAAGAAACTAGTTGAAGAGGAAAAAAGTAAGAAAAGAAATTTGAAACTGAAAGACTAAAGAATCATGAGAAAAAAAAAATCTCAAATTCTATATACTGTTTTCCTCTAGTTCTGGAGTTTTGCAGTTCTGTGTGAATGGTAAACTTGGTATTAGCTGGATGTGCCTGCTGGTCTTCTGGGGGCAGGGCCTGTTGTGCTAATTCTCAGGTACTTTGCCTGGGCATAGTTGCACCACCCTTGGGAGGGCTCAGTGTAAGTGGCTCAGGATTGTTCTATGTGGCTTTTGTTCGCTGAAGGCCTTCCACACCACTCTAGAGGATGAAAATAAAAATGGTGGCATCCCGTTCTCCAGCCCCAGAGCTGAATGATCCCTGCCCTCACTCTTCAGTGTGCCCTCAGGGAAAAGCAGTCAATCAGTTTTGTCTCCGTGGTTTCCATCCACACTCTGTGGTCACCCAGCCTGTGACCAAGCATTTTTATCTCAGGCACTGACCCCTTTTTGGATCTCCAAACCTGCAGATTCCCGTGGTGCTCACCCACACCACTCCTTCCTAGCGGAAGGAGGAGGGTCTTGCTGTGGTTCTGCTCCTTGCTGGGCCCCTGCTCAGAGAGGGGTCACCTGATCATGCAGTTCCTGGTTTATGGCAAAACCAAGCTGAAAGCCCACTCCTGGGCTTGCTGATTGCAGCCGGCTTCCCCTTTCTAATGCTTTTGATCTCTGCCACACTCATGCACTCCTGTTCTTTCTGTGACCCGGGGATCCTGAGACCACACTGTCCCACCTAGGACTCTGCCCCACTTCGCCACCTGAGTGCCTTTCAGGCAGGGGTGTCCCTCACAGAAGCAGACTTCTAACAGTTCCCATTTTGCAGTCCCTGCTATATCACTTTCTAATAGCTGGCTGATTGAGGCCCCCTCCCCCCACGGTTTATTTTCCAATATTTTGGCTCACATTCGCTTCTCCATACCTCTACTTTGCAAAAAGTGGTTGCTCTTCTATTTGTAGAATTGCAGCAATTCTTTCCTTAGATCTCAGGCTGAGTTCACAGGTGTTCAGAATGATTTGATAGCTATCTAGCTGAATTCCAGGTACCAGATGAAAATAAGGTCCCCTACTCCTCCGCTGTCTTCCTCCTCGGCTTCCTGTGACGTGTTTGTCTGATTTTGATATCAGTAAAACTGGCCTCATAGGATGAGTTGAGAAGTGTTCCCTCCACTTCTATTTTGGAAGAGTTTTTGAAAAATTGGTATTAATTCTTCTTGAAACGTTTGGTAGAATTCACCTTTGAAGTGATCTGGGCATGGGCTTCACCTTGTGCAGAGATTAAAAAGCATAGATTCAGAGTTTCCAGTCCAAGATGGCGATGTGGGAGGATCCTGATCTCACCTCCTCCATGGAACACACCAAATTACACCTATTTACGAGCAATTCCTCCCGAGGAGGACCTGAGGACCAACTGAACAGCTTCTGCTGTTCGACAAAAGATAGAATAGCAAAGCAACAGCAGGAGAAATGGAGACACAGTAATGAAGGGAACCCCTACCCCAGATGTTGTGAACTGCAGTGGTGAGGGATAGTACCGAGGGACTGAGAGCACAGTCATCTGTCCTTGGGCACAGAAAAAAACGCCATGATTTAAAGAAGAAACTAGCTCATAAAATAGAACTAGAACTCCAGCAAACAACAGAATAGCTTCTGGAACTCTCTGGGTCAGAGGGACTGGTGAACGACATGGTTTATGCTCCCCCTTCCCCTTGAAAGCACTGACTTGAGCACAGTCTGGACACCATAGCCAGTTCGAGGTTTCAGTGAGCCCCAAGTCCCTTACCTCACATCAGCCCTGAACTCCTGGGACACAGAAAAAACAGTTTAAAAGAGCAGTCAGCATATAAAAGAGCCAGCACTAAAAGTCCACCAAATGGTGAGGGAGCTTCTGGAACACTCTGGGTGGGAGAGGCTGACAGACATGGTCTCTTCTCCCCATTCCACCTTGGAAGCACAGACAGTCTTGGCACCAAAATTGGTCTGCTTTGCTTTAGTGAGCCCCAGGCCTCGAGCCCACACCAGCCCCAGCCATCCCACCATAGTGGCACAGAGCGGTGCATGGTGGGATACCCCTGGTTAGTGCTCAGTACAGCTCCAGCCGTTGTGCCCAGGTGACACAGGTGCAAGGCACCCCAGAACACTCCAGGATCACACCAGTTTGGCTTCAGATGGTTTGCTAGGGAACCTCCAATGCAGAGTTCTCTGGAACCTCCTGTCTAATGTGTGCTTTGGATCCAGCTGCCCACCAGGGCATCCCTGTGTGGAGCATCCCATAACACCCCTGTCCATGCCAGCCTCAGCTCCATTCACCCAGGCAAGGCACCCACTATGTCAAGCACCCTAGGACATCCCAGCTTGCACCCACTTCAGCTTCAGCTGTCCTGCCAGGGCACACTTTCTGGGGAGAGCCGAGGGACCACACCAGTCCCTGTCCGCTTCAGCTTTAGCTGTCCTGCCAGGATGCCCCCCACATGGAGCACCCAAGACCCCCGACACATACCGTGCCGTGGCTCCAGTCGCCCTTCCAGACTCCTGTGCAGAGTCCTGGAAAACCTGGTTTATAGCCACTTCAGCTTCAGCCTCCTGCTAAGATGCCCTCTGTGCATAGATCCCCAGGACCCCCCGGCTTGCATCCACTTCAACTTCAGCTAATCCTGTCAAGGCACCTTCTGTATGGAGAGCCCAGGGACCTTCTGGCCCACACACAGCCTCAGCTCCAGCCACCTTGCCAGGGCACGCCCACATGGAAAACTTGAAATACTCTGGATAGCACCCACCTGCTGTGTGGAGAGCCCAGGGACTATATTGACCTGTAACCACCTCAAGCTTTAGCTTTCCTGCCAGGGCACCCACTGTATGGAGAGCCCTGGGACCCCCAACCCATGCCAGCCACAGCTCCAGCCAGCCCGCAGAAATCACCAAGCATACACAGTCTACACAGGGGACAACCAGACACAAGACCATCCCTTCAATTTTAGAAGTAGCTGTTCCGCCTAATCCATAGAGACGAAACATAGAAAGTTAAACTAAATGGGCACACAAAGCAACATGCTCCAAAAGAAACAGGACAAAACATCAGTAAAATAACTAAATGAAATGTTGAGAAACAACATGCCTGATAAAATATTTAAAGTAATGATTGTAAAGATGCTCACTGGTCTGAAGAGTGGAAGAATTCAGTGAAACCTTTAATAAAGAGATATAAAATATAAAAAGGACCAATCAGAGTTGAAGAATACAAGAACTGCAATAAAAACTACCCGAGGGGGAATCAGCAGTAGATCAGTGGATGCAAAAGAACGTATCAGTGATCTGGAAGACTGGGTAATGGAAAGCACCCAAACCAAGTAGCAAAAAGAGGAAAGAATAATTTGAGAACGTGGGGATAGGTTCAGGGATCTCCTGGACAACGTCAAGCAAACACATGTTTACATTATAGGGATCCGAGAAGAAGAAGAGAGCGAATGGGACAGAGGAAATAATAGTTGAATACTTCAGTAATCTAGGGAAGGAAATAGACATCCAGTTTCAAGAAGCACCAGAGAATTCCAAAGAGGAAGAACTGAACAAAGTCCACACCATGACACGTAATAATTAAAATGTCAAAGATTAAAGGTAAAGAGAGAATTTTAAAGGCCATAAGAGAAGCAAAAACTTACCAACAAGAGAAACCCTATTTTTTGGGAGAAACTTTGCAGGCCAGAAGGAAATGGAATGACATATTAAAAGTGATGAAAGGAAACAAAAAACCTACAACCAGAAATACTCTGTCTTTTGAGTTTATCATTCATAATCGAGGAGAGATAATGAATTTCCCAGACAAATAAAAGTTAAATGAGTTTATCACCAGTAAACCAACCTTACAAGAAATGTTAAAGGGACTTCTCTAAGTGGAAAAGGCCATAAGTAGACATAAGAAAATTACAAACAAAAAGATGTAAGATATGACAGCATATACATAAAATGCGGAGGAGGGATTAAAGTTTTTTTTTGGAATGTGTTTGAACTTAAATGACCATCAACTTAATATAGACTGCTATATACTTAGGATGTTATATATGAAACTCATGGTAACCACAAACTCAAAACCTGTAAGAGACACACAAAAAATAGTAAGCCACACATAACAGTACAGAATCTCATTAATCACAAAGAGCAAGAGAAGAGAGGAACAGAGAAGAGCTACAAAATGAACCTGAAAACAATTAATAAAATGGCACTAAGTATATACTTATGAATAATTACTTCAATTGTAAATGGCCTACGTTCTCCAGTCAAAAGATATAGGGTGGTAGAATGAATTAAATAAAACACAAGACCCATTTTTATGCTGTCTACCAGAGACTCACCGCAGACCTAAAGATACAGTGTGAAAGTGAAGGGATGAGAAAACACCATGAAAATGGAAGCGGGGAAACAAAGGCCTGGGTAGCAATACTTGTATCAGACAAAGTAGGCCTTAAAATAATGACTGGCAGAACAAATTCCACCACTAAAGGCAGAGAAGAGACCACATTGAAGAGGATAGGGAGGGGGGAGATGTGGTGGGGAGTGAAGTGGACCACAGCAATCTGTGGTGGGTGGGGGAGGGAGCCATTGGTGTGAAGCAGAGAGAATAAAAGACCATCACACCAGGAAGCCTGCATGGGGAAGACAAATCCACATAACATTTGGCTTTGAAAGCTAGAAGGGCCAAATTTCATGAGTTCTCATAACCAGCGAGACTTAAGGCCTGGAATTTTAAAAATCAGGGCTCTGTTCTGGAAGAGCCTGGAAGGTAAGAGGAAACTGAGTCCCTTTACCCCCCCCCCCGAAAGAGACAACACAATGAACAGCCTGTGGAGATGCAGCACAGAAGCAACAGTTTGGAAAATGCCTGTGACATATGGGAGGGAGAATAGTTTACTCATTTCAGAATGTGTCCCAGGGAAGCAGATGGCTGACAGGCTTTTCCAGGAACAAAGTAGCTGGCAGGCACCATCTTCCATCCCCACACCCCAGCATAAACACGTGGCACCTGGGGCAACCAGTGGCTAGAGGAAACAGAGAAGTGAATTAGTGACCTGGAAGACAGAGTAATGGGAAATAACCAGGCTGAGCAGCTGAGTGAAAAAAGGTTATGCAAAATGAGAATAGTCTTAGGGAACTCAATGAGTCCATCAAGCATAATATTCACATTATAGGGATCCCAGAAGAAGGGGTAGAAAATATATTTGAAGAAATAATAGCTGAAAACTTTCCTAATCTGGGGAAGGAAACATATCCAGATGCAGGAGGCACAGAGATCCCCCCCACAAAAATCATCCTAAGGAGGTCCACACCAGGACACATAGTAATTAAAATGGCAAAAAGTAGTGATAAAGAGAATTTTAAAAGCAGCAGGAGAACAGAAGACAGTTACAAGGGGAACCCTATAAGTGTATCAGCTGATTTTTCAGCTGAAACTTTGCAGGCCAGATGGGTGTGACCTGAAAAATTCGAGGGGCTGAAAAGAAAAAATCTGCAGCCAAGAATACTCTGTTTAGTAAGGCTACCATTCAGAATAGGAGAGAGAAAGTCTCCCAGAAACGAAAGCTGAAGGAGTTCATGACCACTAAACCAGCCCTATAAGAAACATTAAAGTGGACTCTCTGAGTGGAAAGGAAGGATGGTAATTAACAGTAGGAAAAGTAGGAAACACAAAAGCAGTAAAAAAAAAAAGTATATCTGTAAAAATCAGTCAAGAGATTCACAAAATAAAAGGATGTACTATATGATATATACGTAAAACATGGGGGAGGGAAGAGGAGTGGAGAATGGGTTCACACTTAAATGACCATGAACTTCATATAGACTGCTATATGCAGAAGATATTGTATACAAACCTAACGGTAACCACAAATCACAAACCAGTAATAGATATGCAAAGAATAAAAAGAAAGGAATCCGAGTACATCACTAAGGAAAGCCAGCAAACTATGAAAGACAGAAAGAGGATCAGAGAACTAGAAAAACAACCACAAAGCAAGTACCAAAATGGCAATAATTACATATCTATCAATGATTACTTTTAATGTAAATGGACTAGAATTCCAATCAAAAGATCTAGGGAGACAGCATGGATAATAAAATAAGAACCATCTATATGCTGCCTGTAAGAGACTCATTTCAGACCTAAAGATACCTGCAGATTCAAAGTGAGGGGATGGAGAAACATTTATCATGCAAATGGAGGTCTAAAGAAAGCCAGAGTAGTAATACTTATATCAGAAAAACTAGACTTTAAAACAGAGACTGTAACAAGAGATAAAGAAGGACACTATATAATAATAGAGGGGAAAACCCAATAAGAAGACACCACAATTATAAACATTTATGTACCCAACATGGGAGCACCTGAATACATAAAACATAAAAGAACTAATTGGTAGTAATACAATAATAGTAGGGAACTTTAACACCCCACTTATATCAATGGACACATCATCCATTCAGAAAGTCAACAAGGAAACAGTGGCTTTGAATGACACACTGGAACAAACGGAACAGAGATATCCAGAACATTCCATCCGAAAACAGCAGAATACACATCCTTTTCAAGTGCACAGGGAACGTTCTCCAGAATAGATCACATATTAGGCCACAAAACAAGTCTCAACAAATTTAAAAAAGATCAAAGTCATACCTTGTATCTTTTTTGACCACAAAGCTATGGAAGTAGAAATCAACTGCAAGGAAAAAAATCTGGAAAGACCATAAATGCATGGAGGCTAAATGACATGTTACTAAATAATAAATGGGTCAACCAAGAAGTCAAAGAAGAAATCGGAAATTACATGGAGAGAAATGCAAGTGAAAATAAAATGGTTCAAAATCTTTGGGATGCAGTAAAAGCAGTTTAAGAAATTTATAGCAATATAGGCCTACCTCAAGAAGCAAGAAAAATCTCAAACAACCTAACCTTACACCAAAAGGAGCTAGTGAAAGAGCAAACAAAACCCATAACCTGCAGAAGGAAGGAAATAATGAGTAGAGCAGAAATAAATGAAGTGGAAAGTTAAAAACAATAGAACAAATCAAAGAAACGAGCAGTTTCTTAGAAAATAGGGGTGCAAATAATCAGAAATGGAGGAGGAGAAATGACACCACAGAAATACAAATAATGGTAAGAGAATATTATGAAAAATTATATGCCAACAAACTGGGCAATCTGGAAGAAATGGACAGATTCCTAGAAACAATCTACCAAAACTGAAGCAGAAGGAAATCAAGGGGCACCTGGGTAGCACAGTCGTTAAGCGTCTGCCTTTGGCTCAGGGCATGATCCCGGCGTTACGGGATCGAGCCCCACATCAGGCTTCTCCACTATGAGCCTGCTTCTTCCTCTCCCACTCCCCCTGCTTGTGTTCCCTCTCTGGCTATCTCTATCTTTGTCAAATAAATAAAATCTTTTTTTTTAAAAAAAGAAGGAAATAAAAAATTTGAACAGACCAGCAGTGAAGTTGAATCAGTAATGAAAAAACTCCCAACAGCCTATCCCATTCCCCCACCCCCCTCCCCTCTGGTGATAGTAAGGAGGGCATGTATTGCATGGTGCACTGGGTGTTATACGCAACTAATGAATCATCGAACTTTACATCAAAAACCAGGGATGTACTGTATGGTGACTAACATAATATAATTAAAAAAATATTAAAAAAAAAACCCAAAACTCCCAACAGACAAAAGTCCAGGACCAGATAGCTTCACAGGGGAATTCTACCAAACATTTAAAGAGGAGTTAACACCTATTCTTCTCGAACTTTTCCAAAATATAAAACAGGAAGGAACGATTCTAAATTCATTCTATGAGGCCAGAATTACCCTGATACAAAACGAGATAAACAGATAAAGACACCATAAAAAAAAGAGAACTACAGGCCAATATCTCTCATGAACATAGATGAAAAAGTCTTCAACAAAATACTAGCAAACCAAATCCAACAATAACATTAAAAAAAATTCACCACACACAAGTGGGATTTATTTCTGGGCTGCAGGGGTGGTCAGTATTCACAAATGAATTAATGTGCTGCATCATATCAAGAGGAGAAAAGATAACCATGTTATCATTTCAAAGGATGCAGAAAAAGCATTTGAAAAATAACATCCATTCATGATAGAACCCCCAACAAATTAGTTTTAGAGGGAACGTACTTCAGCATTATATATGAAAAACCCACAGCTAGTATCATCCTCAATGGTGAAAAATTAAGAGCTTCACCCCTAAGGTCAGGAATAAAACAGGATGTCCACTTTTACCACTTTCTTCAGCATAGTACTGGAAGTCCTAAACACAGCAATCAGACAACAAAATGACATAAAAGGCATCCAAATCAGTAAGGAAGAAGCCAAACTTTCACTCTTTGCAGATTGCAAAATATTATATATAGGAAATCCTAAAGACTAGTAGAACTAAAAAATGAATTTAGTAAAGTTTCAAGATACGAAATTGATGTGTAGAAATCTGTTGCCTTTCTGTACATTAATATTGAAGCAGCAAAAAGAAAACTTAACAATCCTTTTTACAATTGCACCAAACATAATAAAATCCCTCGTAATAAACTGAACGAAAGAGGCGAAAGACCTGTACTCTGAAAACTATAAAACATTGATAAAAGAAATTGAAGATGACATGAAGAAATTGAAAGACATTCCATGCTTATGAATTGGAAGAAAAAATATTGTTAAAATGTCTATAATACCCAAAGCAATCTACAGATTGAATGGAATCCCTATCAAAATACCAATAGCATTTTTCACAGGAGTAGAACAGCCAGTCCTAAAATTTGTGTGGAACCACAAAAGACCCTGAATAACCAAAGAAATCCTGAAAAATAAACACAAAACTGGAGGCATCTCAATTCCAGACTTCAAGTTATATTACAGAGCTGTAGTGATCAAAACAATATGGTACTGGCACAAAAATAGACATACAGATCAATGGAACAGAATAGAGAGCCCAGAAATAAACCCACAGTTATATGGTCAATTAATCTTTGACAGAGGAGGCAAGAATATGCAATGAGGAAAAAGTCTCTTCGGCAAGTGGTGGGCAAACTGGACCTCTTCCCTACACCACACATAAAAGTAAACTAAGATGGATTAAGGACTTAAATGTGAGACCTGAAACTATAAAAATCCTAGAGGAGAGCACAGGCAGTATGTTCTCTGACATTGACTGTAGCGACATCTTTCTAGAAATGTCTCCTGAGGCAAGGGAAACAAAAGCAAGAATAAACTATTGGGACTTCAAAACAAAAAGCTTCTGCGCAGAGAAGGAAACAACAAAACTGAAAGACAGCTTACTGAATGAAAGAAGATATTTGCGAATGACATATCTGTTAAAGGGTTTGTTCCAAAATATATAAAGAACTTCTAGAACTCAACACCAAAAAACCCCCAAGTATTCCAGTTAAAAAATGGGCTGAAGACACGAACAGACTTTTCTTTAAAGAAGACATCCAGATGGCCACCAGACACCTGTAATTATCTCAACATCACTTATCATCAGGGAAATGTGAATCAAACTACAGTGAATATCACCTTACATAAGTCGCAATGGCTAAAATAAAAAACACAAAGTGTTGGTGAGGGTGTGGATAAAGAGGAAGCCTTTTGCCCTGTTGGTGGGAATGCAAACATGCAACCACCGTGGAAAACCGTATGGAGGATTCTCAAAAAGTTAAGAATATAACTACCCTATTATCCTTAATTGCACTGCTGTGTATTTACCCAAATAATATAAAGCACCAATTTAAAGGGATATGTATGCATGCCTATGTTTATAGCAACATTATTTACAATAGCCAAGCAATGGGAGCAGCCCAAGTGTCCATCAATAGATGAACGCATAAAGGTGTTATACAGACACGCACGCACACACACACACACGAATATTATTCAGCCATAAAAAAGAATGAAATTTTGCCATTTGCAATAACATGGATCAATCCAGAGAGTATAATGCTAAGCAAGATATGCCAGAGAGGGACAGATACCATATGATTTCACTCATATGTGGAATTAATAAAACAAATGAACAAAGAGAAAAAAGGAGACAAACCAAAGAACATAATCTGAACTGTAGTGAACAGATGACTACTAGCGGGGAGGTGGATGGTGGGGTATGAAACAGGTGAAGAGGATTAAGAGTATATTATCTTGATGAGCACTGAGTAATATATGGAACTGTTGAAACACTATTGTACACCTGAAACTAATATAACACTGTATTATCTATACTGGAATTAAATTTTTTTAATTTAAAAAATAAGAGGACCCAAATAAAATCAGAAATGAAAGAGAATAACTGACACCACAGTAATAAAAAGATTACAGTAGAGTACTACAAAAAAATGCATGCCAAGAAATTGGAAAACCTAGAAGAAATGAGTAAATTCTAGAAACATACTCCAAAATTCCAAAACTGGATTAGGAAGAAATAGAAAATCTGAACAGACCAAGTACGAGTAACAAAATTGAATCAGTAGTCAGAAACCTACCAAAAATTAAAAATTCAGGACCATATGGATTCACGTGGGAATTCTACCAAACATTTAAAGAAGAGTTAATATCCATTCTCTTCAAAGTACTCCAAAAAATAGAAAAGGAAGGAAATCTTCTAGATACATTCTACAAGGCCAGCATTACCCTGATACTAAAACCAAAGACATCACAAAAAAAGAAAACAGGCCAATATCCGTGATGAACATAGATTCAGAACTCTTCAACAAAATATTAGTAAACCACATCCAACAATACATTAAAAGGATCATTACCACTATCAAGTGGGATTGATTCTGGGGATGCAAGTATGGTAATATATTTATAGATCAGTCAGCGTGATATACCACGTCAATAAAACAACAGATAAAAATCATATGGTCATTTCAAAAGATGCAGAAAAAGCATTTGACAAAATTCAGTATCCATTCACTATAAAACTCTCAACAAAGTGGTTTTAGAGGGAACATACCTCAACATAATAAAGGCATATATGACAAACCCATAGCTAACATCATGCTTACTGGTGGAAATTGCAGCACTTTAAGATCAGGAACAAGACAAGAATGTCCACTCTCACCGCCTTTTTTTTAAAGTTGATTTATTTATTTTAGAGAAAGAGAAGGGGCAGAGGCAGAGGGAGAATCTCAGACTCAGCGCTGAGCACCAAACCCAATATGGGGCTTGATCTCAAAACCCTGATATGATGACCTAAGCTGAAACCAAAAGTTGGATGCTTAACTGGCTGTGCCACCCTGGTGCCCCCACTCTCACCACTTTTATTCAACAGAGTACTATGATCAGATAACAAAAGAAAAAACATGAGGCATCCATATTGGTGAGGAAGAAGTTAAGCTGTGTCTCTTTGCAGATGACATGATACTATACATAGAAAACCCTAAGGACTCCACCAAAATGTATTGGAAGTAATAAAATACAGTAACATTGCAGGATGCAGTTCATTTGCACTTGTGCCAAAAAAATAAAATACCTAGGAATAAACTTGCCCAAGGAGGTGAAAGACTTGAACTCTGAAAACTATAAAACATTCATGAAAGAAATAGAAGACAACACAAGCAAACAAAGATATTATTCCATGCTTATGGGTTGGAAGAATTAATATTGTTAAAATGTCCATACCACTCAAAGCAATCTGCAGATTCAACACAATCCCTATCAAAATACCAATAGTATTTTTCACAGAATTAGAACAAGTGATACTAAAATTTGTATGGAACCACAAAAGACTCCGAATAGCCAAAGCAATCTTAAGAAGTACAAATCCCAGATTTCAAGATATATTACAAAGCTATAGTAATCAAAACAGCATGGTACTGGCACAAAAATAGACACATAGATCAATGGAACAAAATAGCTCAGAAATAAACCCACACTTATGTGACCAATTAATCAATGACAAAGGCAAGACATAACGATGAGGAAAAGAGTCTCTTCAAGAAATGGTGTTGGGAAAAGTGGACAGGTACATGCAAAAGAATGAAACTGGACCACTCTTTTTTTAACCATACATAAAAAGTAAACAAAAAGGATTAAGGAACTAAATGTGAGACCTGAAACCGTAAAAATCCTAAAAGAGAACACCAGCAGTAATTTCTTTGACATTGGCCTTAGCAACATTTTTCTAGATATGTCTCCTGAGGCAAAGGAAATAACAAAAATAAACTATTGGGACTACATCAAAATAAAAAGCTTTTTGCACAGTGAAGGAAACCATCAACAAAACTAAAAGGCAACCTACAGAATGGGAGAAGAGTTTTGCAGATGATATCTGATAAGGGCTAAATAATCTAAAATATTTAAGAATTTATGTAAACACCAAGAAAACAAATGATCTGATTAAAAAATGGGCAGAAGACATCGAGATGGCCAACAGACCCATGAAAAGATGCTCAACATCACTCATTATCAGGGAAATGCAAATCAGAACTACAACAAGATATCACCTTACACCAATGAGAATGGCTAATATCAAAAGGACAAGAAATAACAAGTATCTGTGAGGATGTGGAGAAAAACCCTCATGCAGCATTTGTGGGTATGTAAACTAGTAACAGCCACTGTCCAAACTATGGAGGTTCCTCAGAAAATTAAAAATGAAAATACCATATGATGCAATAATTGCACTACAGAGTGCCCAAAGAAAATGAAAACACTAATTGGAAAAGATAATATGCATACTTATGTTTATTGCAGCATTATTTACAGTAGGAAAGATATAGAAGCAACGTTAAGTGTCCATTGATGAATGGATAGAGAAGATGTAGTATGTACATGTAATGGAATATGACACAGCTATAAAAATGATTATCTTGCCATTTGGACTACATGGATGGACCTAGAGAGTATTATGCTAAGCTCAATAAGTCAGTTAGAAAAAGACAAATACCATATGATTTCAGTCATATGTGGAATCTAAACAACAAACGAACGTACAAAAAAAAGCAGAGGGGCACCTGGATGGCTCCGTCGGTTAAGTGTCTGCCTTCAGCTCAGGTCATGTTCTTGGGGTCCTGGGATTGAGGCCCGTGTTGGCCTCCCTTCTCAGCGGGGAGTCTGCTTCTCCCTCTCTCTCTGCCCCTCTCCCCACTTGTGCTGTCTCTCAAATATTTTTTTTTAAAAAAGCGGAAATAAACCCATAAGTACAGAGAACAAACAGATGGTTGCCAGAGGGGAGGGTAGCGGGGGATGGACAAGATGGGTGAAGGAGAGGGGGAGATACAAGCTTTCA
The DNA here is from genome assembly GCF_002007445.2 of Ailuropoda melanoleuca. Taxonomy (NCBI): domain Eukaryota; kingdom Metazoa; phylum Chordata; class Mammalia; order Carnivora; family Ursidae; genus Ailuropoda; species Ailuropoda melanoleuca. The sequence continues at coordinate 112,816,390 of NC_048238.1, forward strand.
GTTATGGAAATTAATAAGTTAAAAGGATGAAAGGTAGAGATAGTCAATGATAGCACTGTATGGTGACAGATGGTAGCTACATTTGTGGTAGGCATAGCATAACATAAAGAAGTTGATTCACTGTGTGGTGTACCCGAAACTAATGTAACATTGTGTCAACTATACTCAAATCTTAAAAAAATTATAATTATTCCATCTATTTGTTGTAATTATTCAGATTTCCTATTTCTTCTTGAGTCTGTTGTGGTGTTTTATGTCTTTCTAGGAATTTATCCATTTAATCTAAGTTATCTAATGTATTGACATACTCTTGTTCATGGTATTCTCTAAGGATCCCTTTCATTTCTGTGAAGTTGATAGTGATTATTTCAGTAATTTGAGTTGTCTGTCTTTTTTTTCTTGGTCAGTTTGTGCAAGGTTTTGTCAATTTTGTTCATCTTTTCCAAAAACCTGTTTCTGGTTTCACTGATTTTTCTCTAGTGTTTTCTGTTCTGTATTTTTTTTTTTTTTGCTCTGATTTTTATTTCCTTCCTTCCGTTAGCTTTGGATTTAGTATGCTCTTCTTTTTCCAGTTCATTAAGGTAGAAAGTTATTAGTATGAAATCTTTTTTTTCTTAGCTTGTTCAGGCTACTATAAAAAATTACTGTAGAATGGATAGTTTAAATAACAGAAATTGATTTTCTCACAATTCTGGAGGCCTGAAGTCCAAGATCAAGGTGCCTGCCTAGTCAGATTCTGGTGAGAACTCTCTTGCCAGATTGCAGAAGGCCCCTCTCACTATGTCCTCACATGATAGGAAGCAAGACAGAGAGTATAAGCTCTCTGTTTTCTCTTCTTACTAGTACACTAGTTTCAACCATAAGCCGTCATGGCCTCATCTAAACCTAATGATATCCTAAAGTCTTGCATCTCCACATACCATCACATTAGGGGTTAGGGCTTCAATATATGAATTTCGGAGGGATACATTTCAGTCTATAACGTCTTTCTACTCTTTAATGTAAGTGTTTACTGCTATAATTTTCTTCTGTGCACTGCTTTTGCTTCATCCCATAAGTTTACCTTCTGCTACTGATTTCTACTATCATTCCATTGTTAAGTCCAATAGCTGAGCCCACCCCCACCAAAGTTAGTTTCCAACCTCTGCTCTTTTTCCTGTATATTGATCACAGTTTCCTGGTTTTTTTTCCATTATCTCATAATTTTTTGTTGAAAACTAGATGTTTTAGGTAATGTATTATAGCAACTCTGGGTACTGATTCCCATCCTCCGGGGTTTGTTGTTTGGTTATTTGCTTAGTGACTGGGCTGGACTTCTTCTTTGAACTTTGGTTTCCCCGCAGTGTGCAGTCTCTAATGTCATTTCTCAGAGGGAATAGCCTTGAGCATGTGTAGTCACACTGGAGTGACACAACTGTCTTTGAGTGTCTCTTTTCCTAATCTCCCTGTCCAGCTTCTAGCTTATCTGCCTCTGTTGGTGTCACACCCAGATGTTGGCCTCCACCAACTGCAAGCTAATTGCTGTATTTTTTGGTAACACTTCCCCCAGACATAAGTTGATTCAGTGTGATCTAATAGAGCTTCTAATAGAGCTTCCGCCCTATGTGTAGGGCGGGGTGAAGGGCGGGAACCTCAGACCTGTCAGGCCGGCCTCGTGGGAAGAGCGCTTCTGCATCACGGAGCTAGAGTTGGGGTGGAACGCGCAGAGAAACGTTAATGACGGTTCCCTGCTGGGGAGAAAGCAGAGCTTTTGACTGGGACCTAGAGGGAAAGAGCCTCCAGGCTTTAGCTGCCTGCAGTAGAGCTTCTGTCTCAGCTGAGGGATGGAGCCGGTCATGCCTCAAATGCCACAGACTGACTGTTCTTACTAAGAATTAAATAATTTTCTTATATATGTTTCTCCATTTGCTGTATGCCCTTAGGACATTCATAGTTTTCAGAGACTTTAAATGGCTGTGGCTTTTGTTTTCATAATTTTTCAGGTTATAGTTATTTTGTTGGGGAGAGGGTCTGTAGAACTTCTCACACTATAATTCTAGAAGTGTCCAACTCTCACTCATTTTGAGGGCTCCATTTTTTAAAACTCTCAGATCATACCCGTAATTTAGGGTTTGCAAACTATAATCCTTGGATCAAATATGCATAAAGTTTCATTGGAATGCCATCACACCCATTTATTTACATATTGTCTATGTCTCACAGAGTTGAGTAATTGTGACAGAGACCATTTGGCCTAGAAAGCCTAAAATATTTAGTATCTGGCCTTTTACGGAAAAAAAACCTGCCAACCCCTACTTTAGATGATCAGCTTTACTGAAGTCTTTTATTACTTAAAGATAAAAGTGCTTCTGTAGTAAATATGAGTTGTCAAGAATACCAGCTATAATTAAAATCAGATTTGGCTTGAAGATAAAAATAGATTTATAATATAAACATGATATTTTCTGTTTTTTCCAACATTTTCAGATCTGGTAGCTCAGCGAGGAGAGAGATTGGAATTATTGATAGATAAAACAGAAAATCTTGTGGATTCGGTAAGTATGGGATATGGTAATATTTCTCAGGATCTAAATAGAGAAACTGGTTGATGGCTAACATAATAGGGAAATATGTTAAATTTAATAATTTACAGGGGTTTTTTTTTCCTTTCTAACTCCATTATGTGATGATGTTGTGATGGTAAGGATAACAATGAGGCATAGAATAAAAGCCACAACCCATTAGAAACCATTAAGGAAATTTTGGTTTGGAAAACATGCTCAATGTACAGAAATAGTTTTTTAAAGCTTTAGATTGATGCCTTTATGGTTTAGCTCAGTTGCATATACCGTTCTGTTTCTGTACGTTTTATGAAACAAACAAATGTGCAGGCCAGTTGTGATCCAATATGAATCCTGAAAACTGGACAATTCAGTCACTTTTTTGCTTACCATGATAGCTTGAGCCTTCATTGTATCAAGCACGAGTCAAACTGGGAAGGGCCAGTGAGCCTTAAAAGAGTCATTGTGTCCCTGTGACCTCCTTATGCTACAATTATGTGTGTCTTTGCATTTTCCATCTGGATAGTGGATGGGGGCTTTCAGGAAAGATGATAGATATACAGTGAATAGATGTGAATAGATGGAGGGTAGAGATCAGTTAAATTTTAGGTCTACACAATTACAAATTTAAATGTGGAGTGGTTTACACCTTGAAATGGATTAGTGAGTGATCATGTTTATTCCTGCTGGCAGCTAGATTTTAGTGGTTAGGAGCACAAGCTCTACAGTCAGGCTGCCTGGGATTGATTCCCTTCTCTGCCACTTAGTAGTTATGCAACCTTAGACAAGTTACTTAAACTCTCTTTGCCTCAGGCATCATTGTCTGTAAAATGGAGCGGTACCTCTTTAAATCAGATAATGCACGGAAAGTGCCTAACACAGTGTCTTGTGCAGATTAAGAGATATTTCAGTGTTTATTGTTATTGTTAGCTTTAGAGGGACATCTATTAATAGTAGTTCTTAGGAGGATAATAGTTTTAAGTCAAAGCACATGGTAATTGGAGGAAGGGTAGTACCATATAGCAAGTCAAAATACCAGGCTTCTATAATGGCTCACTTTGTAATCCATTGCTATGGGGCAAAGAAGTATCTGATCCCAGATCTGCATATCAAATTCTTAATCCGTGAAGATTACTCTATTTAGCTAGAATAGTCTGTATTTGGCCAGTGCTACTATAGCCTGTAATTTCCAAATAAGTCTTTAATTTTGTTGACTTTGTGACCCAGAATAACAAAAGGTATTAATTAACAGATGTCTCTCTTTATGGAGGAATAATATATATAGAATAAAGTGCAGCAAGTGAACCATTTAGTTATTTTTTAAACATGTCTATATGCATGTAACGGCCACTTCAGTCAAGATAAAAAAAAAAAAAGCATTTCCAATACTGCAGAAAGCTGCCTCATGCTCCTTCCTGTTAATAATCCCCAACAGAGGTAACCATTTTATGACTTATATTATCCTAGATGATGTTTTTTTTGTTCTTAAATGTATAAAATGGATTCATATGTTATATACTAACTTCTCTGTGGCCTCTTTCACTGTTATGTCTATGAGATTCATTCAAGCTGTTCAGATATGGTAATAATTTATTGTTTTGTACTACTCAGTTGTGTAAGTCTACCTACCACAATTTGTTTATCCATGCTCCCCTGTTGAGAATCCATTTTAATTCTGGATTCTCTATTTTGTCCCATTAATCTGTTCATTTTTTTTCAGTTTTTTTTTCTTTCTGTGTTTCATTTAGGATAGCTTCTGTTAGTTTTCTCTTGTGGTTTGTAATCTGCTGTTATTCCCACCTCATATATTCTTCATCTCAACAAGTTTGATTTGGCTGTTTTTTATATCTTCCACATGTCTCCTTTACATGTACATATTTTCCTCTACCTTCTTGAATATATGAAATATATGTACAACTGAACTGGTTATTCCACTTTCGGTGAACTTGGGCATACAGCTCTGTTGGATATATACCGAGGAGGGGAATTGCTGGGCTATTAGGGAATTTTCTTGTTTGGTTGCTTTAAACTCCTTGTGTCTGGTGGGAATGGTTCAGTAGATACTAAGAAGTCAGTGTTGCAAAAGAAAATGGATAACTGAAGGAGAAAAGTTCCTTGGGTTTTGGGCCTCATACAAGTAAATACATATCTTTTTATGGAAATTGAACAGATTTTTATGGCTCAAAAATCCCAGGATTATATTGGACAGGGCAGGCAAATTTGTTTGCAGCCAACTGGCTTAGAGGGAACATTTCTTCCTGGAAGCATAAAGAGGAAGAGGCTTTCACACTATCAGGAAGAGCCACTTCTTCTTCTTTTTTTTTTTAGATTCTTTTTATTTTTTTATAATAATTTTTTATTATGTTATGTTAGCCAACATACAGTACATCCTTAGTTTTTGATGTAATGTTCCATGATTCATTAAGTTTTTGATGTAATGTTCCATGATTCATTATTTGCGTATAACACCCAGTGCACCGTGCAATATGTGCCCTCCTTAATACCCATCAACGGTCTATCTCAATCCCCCACCCGCCTCCCCTCTGAAGCCCTCAGTTTGTTTCCCAGAGTCCATAGTCTCTCATGGTTCATTCCCCCTTCTGTTTACCCCCCCTTCATTCTTCCCTTCCTTCTCTTATCGATCTTCCTGCTATTTCTTTTTATTTTTTCCATTTTATTTTATTTTATTTTATTTTATTTTATT
>NC_048238.1:112821667-112828225 GCF_002007445.2 Ailuropoda melanoleuca
CAGTCAAAACTAGAGGCTCTGACGGCCAGGGTCACCGAGGCAGAGGAACGCGTTAGCGAATTGGAGGATGGGTTAGTAGAAGAAAAAACGAAAATAGAAGCTGGTCTTAAAAAAATCCACGCCCACGAATGTAGATTACGGGAGATTACTGACTCTATGAAACGATCCAATGTCAGAATCATCGGCATCCCTGAAGGGGTGGAGAAAAACAGAGGTCTAGAAGAGATATTTGAACAAATTGTAGCTGAAAACTTCCCTAATCTAGCAAGGGAAACAAGCATTCGTGTCCAAGAGGCAGAGAGGACCCCATCCAAGCTCAACCAGGACAAACCTACGCCACGGCATGTCATAGTGCAATTCGCAAATATTAGATCCAAGGATACAGTATTGAAAGCGGCCAGGGCAAAGAAATTTCTCACGTACCAAGGCAAAGGTATCAGGATTACGTCAGACCTGTCTACAGAGACCTGGAATGAGAGAAAGGCTTGGGGGGGCATTTTTAAAGCTCTTTCAGAGAAAAACATGCAGCCAAGGATCCTTTATCCAGCAAAGCTGTCATTCAGAATTGATGGAGAAATAAAGACGTTCCAAAATCGCCAATCATTAACCAATTTCGTAACCACGAAACCAGCCCTACAGGAGATATTAAGGGGGGCTCTATAAAGGTAAAAAGGCCCCAAGAGTGATACAGAGCAGCAAGTCACAACCGATACAAAGACTTTAAAGAGAAATGGCATCATTAAAATCATATCTGTCAATAATCTCTATCAATCTAAATGGCTTAAACTCTCCCATAAAACGCCACAGGGTTGCAGATTGGATAAAAAGACATGACCCATCCATTTGCTGTCTACAAGAGACTCATTTTGAACCCAAAGATGCATTCAGACTTAGAGTAAGGGGATGGAGTACCATCTTCCACGCAAATGGACCTCAAAAGAAAGCTGGAGTAGCAATTCTCATATCAGATAGACTGGATTTTAAACTAGAGGCCATAGAGAGAGATACAGAAGGGCACTATATTATTCTTAAAGGAAGTATTCAACAAGTGGATATGACAATTATTAATATATATGCCCCCAACAGGGGAGCAGCAAGATACACAAGCCAACTCTTAACCAAAATAAAGAGACATATAGATAAGAACACAGTAATAGTAGGGGACCTCAACACCCCACTATCAGAAATAGACAGAACACCCTGGCAAAAACTAAGCAAAGAATCAAAGGCTTTGAATGCCATACTCGACGAGTTGGACCTCATAGATATATATAGAACACTACACCCCAGAACCAAAGAATACTCATTCTATTCAAATGCCCATGGAACATTCTCAAGAATAGATCATGCTCTGGGACACAAAACAGGTCTCAGCCAATACCAAAAGATTGAAATTATCCCCTGCATATTCTCAGACCACAACGCTCTGAAATTGGAACTCAACCACAAGGAAAAACCTGGAAGAAACTCAAACACTTGGAGGCTAAGAACCATCCTGCTCAAGAATGACTCGATAAACCAGGAAATCAAAAAACAAATTAAACAATTTATGGAGACCAACGAGAATGAATACACAACGGTCCAAAACCTATGGGATACTGCAAAGGCAGTCCTAAGGGGGAAATACATAGCCATCCAAGCCTCACTCAAAAGAATAGAAAAATCTAAAATGCAGTTTCTATATTCTCACCTCAAGAAACTGGAACAGCAACAGAGGGACAGGCCTAACCCACTGACAAGGAAGGAGTTGACCAAGATTAGAGCAGAAATCAATGAATTAGAGACCAGAACCACAGTAGAGCAGATCAACAGGACTAGAAGCTGGTTCTTTGAGAGAATCCATAAAATTGATAGACCACTGGCAAAACTTGTCCAAAAACAAAGAGAAAGGACTGAGATTATTAAAATTATGACTGAAAAGGGAGAGGTCACGACCAGCACCATTGAAATTGCAAGGATTATTAGAAACTTTTATCAACAGCTATATGCCAAAAAACTAAACAATCTGGAAGAGATGGAGGCCTTCCTGGAAACCTATAAACTACCAAGACTGAAACAGGAAGAAATAGATTTCTTAAATAGGCCAATTAACTATGAAGAAATTGAGTCAGTGATAAACAACCTTCCAAATAATAAAACTCCAGGCCCAGACGGTTTTCCTGGGGAATTCTACCAAACATTCAAAGAAGAAATAATACCTATTCTCCTAAAGCTATTTCAAAAAATAGAAACAGAAGGAAAGCTACCAAACTCATTCTATGAGGCTAATATTACCTTGATCCCCAAACCAGGCAAAGACCCCCTCAAAAAGGAGAATTACAGACCGATTTCTCTAATGAATATGGATGCCAAAATCCTCAACAAGATCCTTGCTAATAGAATCCAACAGTACATTAAAAGGATTATCCATCATGACCAAGTGGGATTCATACCTGGGATGCAAGCATGGTTCAACACTCGCAAATCAATCAATGTGATACATCATATCAACAAGAAAAGACTCAAGAACCATATGATCCTCTCAATTGATGCAGAAAAAGCATTTGACAAAATACAGCATCCTTTCCTGATTAAAACCCTTCAGAGTGTAGGAATAGAGGGTACATTTCTCAATCTCATAAAAGCCATCTATGAAAAGCCTACTGCAAGCATTATTCTCAATGGGGAAAAGCTGGAAGCCTTTCCCTTAAGATCAGGAACACGACAAGGATGCCCACTCTCACCACTATTATTCAACATAGTATTAGAAGTCCTTGCAACAGGCAATCAGAAGACAAAAAGGGATCAAAGGTATCCAAATCGGCAAAGAAGAAGTCAAAATGTCTCTCTTCGCAGATGACCTGCTATTTCTTATGTTCCATAAATGAGTGAAACCATAATTGTCTTCTGATTCTTGACACCATGTGCATATTTTCAGCGGACAAGAAAAAGGGGAGAAGATTTTCCAGTGGGCTCGTACTGCTGCCCATACACCTGACCAAGTCCTACTTCTGAGAACTAGTGATTATGAATGGCTAGTCTCTACCTGTGAAGAGAGTAATGAATTCATGTTTCAACATGATTAATGAAAGTAAAAGTTTTACAGGTTATTACTACAAATCGGTCATGTAGTCAGTGCCAGGGATCAAATAATTCATGTTTTTTTTCCTAGTCTGTCACCTTCAAAACAACCAGCAGAAATCTTGCACGAGCCATGTGTATGAAGAATCTCAAACTCACTATCATCATCATCATCGTATCAATTGTAAGTTTTTGTCATTTTAGTGTGTTATTTTTCAATCTTTAGGAAACTGGATGCTGGAATTCTTTCTCAATAATGAGCTGTCCTGTGAAATCACTCCAAAATATTATGCTTAAACCCCATCTTCCTGTTGAGAATGTTTATATGTAAGGAGTCAGGCAAAGCATTCCAAATATTCCTGGGTATTTAATGTTTTTGTTACTATTGAAATGAGATGCTTTTAAAATTACCTTTTGTAATTGATTCCACATTTTCTAATTATATTTCTATTTTCTAGGTGATTGCATGCTCCATTTCTTTATTTCTGTTTTCTCTTTTCTAATTGATCTGTCTTTGTGTCTGGCAACTGCATAATTCTTATTAGTTGTAATAGTTTGTCAGTTTATTCTTCTGTATTCTGATTTCTTCGGTCAGGAGTCAGTAAACGTTCCGTAAAGTGCCAGATAATAAATATTTTACGCTTTTCAGGTTGCATATAGTCTTTGTCACGTATCCTTTTTCTTTTAAACCTTCAAAAATATAAAAACCATTCTTAGCTCACAAGCCATGGGCTCTAATTTGCTGACTCATTCTATAGGTAAATTATGATACCATCTGTAAATAATTTCAACATTATCAAATTTATATACACATGGTTATATATAATTCTACATAATTATATATAGGTATGTATATGTATATATAATTTGCAATTACTAGCAATGTTGAATAATTATGGTGCCAGTGGGCATCTTTATTTAGTTCCTGGTTTTAAGTGGAATGCTTCTAATATTTCATTTATAAGAGTGATATGTAAGGGCGCCTGGGTGGTTCAGTCAGTTCATTTGGGGCCTCTCTCACATGGAGGTCCCTGCTCAGTGGGGAGCCTGCTTCTCCCTCTCTCCTCCCTCCACTTGTTTTCTCTCTCTTTCAAGTAAATAAATAAAATCTTTTTAAAAAAGAGTGATATGTGTTATGAACTCTTGTTAGATTTTTATTGTCAAGTTAAAGAACTTTATTTTTGTTTCTAGATTGCCTAAAGTTTTAGTCAGGAATAGGGATTTAATTTTGGGAAATTATATTTCTCTTCCCAATGAGTTGATAATATGACTATCTACATTTAATAGTAATATATAGAATTACATTAATAATTGTGCTTAAACTATCCTTTCATTTCTGGGATAAATACTGAGTGGCCATTATGTAGTATTGTTTTAATGCATCCTGAGTTCAGTTTCCTAATGTTTATTTAGTAGTTTTCCTGTTTATAAATATAAATCAGTCTATATGCTGTTTCCCTTTTGTAACCCCTATGTAAACAGATATTGGGCCTCTTTGAACTATCCTGAATTTCTGGTAACCTTTTTAATATGCTTAAACTCCTTTTTTTTTTGCATTACATTTGAGAGAATTAGCAGCTCACTCTTGCCTGCAAGCTAATTTTCTTTTCAGCTCTGTTGATCCTATGTATTTATTTTTCATAGCTATGCTTTAAATTTCTAAGAACTCTTATTATTCTTAGTTTAACCTTTTTTTCATGGAATTGTCCTTGTTAACAGATGTACCTTCTCTTTGAATTTCTCTGGATATATATTAAGGATACATCACAGGATATTAGCTTATGCGATGGTGGGAGCTGGCTTGGCAAGTTCAAAATCCTCAGGTCAGGCTGCCAGGAAGGGCAATCTGGACCTCTGGGGCAGGAGCAAAGCTGTAATTTACAGACATAATTTCTTCTTCATCAAGGAAACCTCAGCTCTGCCCTTAAGGGCTTCTAACTGATTGAATCAGGCTAATTTGGATTATGTAGCATAATCTGCTTTACTTGAAGGCAGCTGATTTAAGCGCTTTAATCACATCTACAAAATACAGTTAACACCTAGGTTAGTGTTTAATTGGGTAGCTGTGTACTATAGCTAGCCAAGAAGACACATAAAACTGATCTTGGAGAAATATAGTTATGTTTATCTCTAATGGTTTATTATTTTTCTTTTTAAATGCATTATATAGGTATTTTTAAAGCCTTATTTCTAATATGGTAAATGTTGATAGTTATAATCCCCCTATGTAAGAGCAATTTGGAGTCCTCAGTAATTTTTAAGAGGTCCTGAACCAAAAGTTTAAGAGCTACTGCTCTAAGGAGGATGGGAGGGAGATGCTTTCTTTACTTTGGGGGTAGTTTGTGGCTGGGTGAAGCAACCTTTCTCCCCATCCTCTTGCCATTTGCAGAAGCCCAAAGTTAACTCTGAGCAGATACCTCTAACTCAGCTCCACTTTTCCTTGACCCCTGTCGAAAGACCTCCACCTTAGATAGCTGCATTTACCTAACAGAGAAGAGGCGATGTTATACTGGAAATTGTGCCATAGCCTGGAATGTCTCCTTGCTCAGGATACTCAGGTGGCACATTCTAGGCTCCTCAGCTTACCTTCTTCCTTCTACTTGGGTCTGTGAATTTAGGTTGATTTATAAAGCTGGATTATTGTTAAATTCAGATTGTATTTATCGATTATTTATTACATGCATAGCACTGCTCTTAATGCAATATCAATCTTTCCCAAAAGCTGTTCTCGCCTAATATATTGTACTTCAGCTTTAAAAATCCTTATATTTCAGCTGTGGCAAATAGTCAACTTCATGTCAGATTGGAATATCTGTGTGTGTGTGTGTGTGTGTGTGTGTGTGTGTGTGTGGGTGGGTGTGTACCTGTGAGTAGTTTATTCATTAAGAACCAGAGTTTGCTGTAAACCACCCCCCTCCCTCACATTTGTAAGGAAGTAAGGCAAAAACACTCTGCTGACTTTTGGGAGCAAGCATGGAATTCATAAATGTGTTTTTTTTCCTAGCATTGAGTAATGAAATCAGCCACTTAAAGATATCAAAAAAGTTGTAATTTAAAGCAAGACAAATGACGAAATCAATGCAGTGAGCCTAATGTTTAAAATAAATCTATTTTTCTAGAATTTAGTAATATGAACAAGCATATACTATTAAAATTATACTTCAGGGGTGCTTGGGTGGCTCAGTTGGTTAAGCATCTGCTTTCAGCTCAGGTCATAATCCCAGGATCCTGGGATCGAGTCCCGCATCAGGCTCCTTGCTCCATGGGGAGCCTGCTTCTCCCTCTCAGCCTTTGCCCCTCCCCCTGCTTGTGCTCCCTCTCTCTCAAGTAAATAAAATCTTTTAAGAAAATACATATATATATATATATATATATATATATATATATATATGTATATACACACATATATATATATTTCAAAATTACAATTAAAAAGTTTATCCATCTATAATAGGACTAATGTTTTTACTGTGTTACTTGTATCATCAGCTTTCTTTT
>NC_048238.1:112828693-112849936 GCF_002007445.2 Ailuropoda melanoleuca
ATATATATATATTATATATATATATATATATATATATGTATATACACACACACATATATATATTTCAAAATTACAATTAAAAAGTTTATCCATCTATAATAGGACTAATGTTTTTACTGTGTTACTTGTATCATCAGCTTTCTTTTGATTTGATAATTGTAATTATCATATCATTATTCACCAAAAGGTTCATAGCAACATTCTTGCTCATAGGTGATATAGATGCAGAATCTGTACTCAAACTTTTAAATAATTCTAATTATCCTAATAATGAAAAATAACATGTATATAAAACCTAAAAATATACTTCATAATAAAATCATACATCAGGAAAATCATAATAAAATCATACATCAGGATAATTTGTGATCTTGATAATTAATGATGTCTCAATAAGAGTTGTTCATATAACTTGATTCTGCCTTGTTTCCAGTGAAGAGAAACAACCCTACTGCTTTCTCTCCCAATGAAGAAAGTATAGTGAAATTCAAATGTGTGAGAGTTATATCAGAAAGAATCCCTTTAACTCCACTTCTGCCTTTGAAAGTACTTGATTGATGTATTATTACACAACTGGTACTGTAATGGAACCAGTATCTGTGAATAGGTTTTTACTTTGCTTTATATATTATTTATGAGCCTGTGATAGATTCAAGAAAATAAAATTGCCTTCCTTCTCTCTGTAGGTGTTCATCTATATCATTGTGTCACCTCTCTGTGGTGGATTTACATGGCCAAGCTGTGTGAAGAAATAAAAAGTTGTCATTAACCAAGGTTATGAGAGAACAAGGAGTTAAAAGCAATCCATGTGATTCAAGCCTTTGAATACTGACAGATGGTGTCTGCCAGTCTCTTCAACCCTCTTCTATTTCTTTTTTTTTTTTGAATCTTGTATGCTTCCAGATTTATCTTTGTCCAGTTTATTCCAGCGCACTTCAGATTTAACCATTTATCGCAGCAGTAGCCTTAAAAAGGCTTTTGTTTCTTTAGTTTGTAAATTAGAGTCATCTATTTAGAGAAACATTTTTGTTCGTAATTGCACAAAGCTATCACCAAGGTAGAAACCACCAGTCTTATGAGCTGTCTACTAAGACTTTGGATGAACTTTGTATGTGCACACAAAAGTATTCCAGAGACAGATAGCATTGCTAACATCTCATCTTAATGTCTTTTGCTATTGAAGAGTTTTAGGTGCTTGAAAACAATTTAAATGGAGAATCGTTATTTGGGGAATCGTAATTAATTTGTTGGTGCTGCTTGTTTCTAGGAGCCTATGCAGGTAAAGTTTTAAACATTTTCTGTCAGTCATATGGGGAACATTTTGCTAGCCCACTAGAAATACACCGAATTAACCTTGTCCTTCTAGTATTCACTTTCAGGAAGAAAGTTTTGACCTTTCACAAACCTTGCAGAGCATGATATCCTCTCTTTCCCCGTTGCAGTTGATTTAAAAAGATGTTTTAAATACTGTTAAAGGTTGTGGTTTTTTATATACTTCTTTCTTTTTGGTGGATATTTAGGGCAATTGTATAGTTAATAGAATGGGTAGTGGAGGAGGTGGAGAGGCAAATTCTTCTGGCTCACCAGAGAAAAATAAGAACCACAGTGGATGTACTAGTGTTTTAGGTGTATGAGGGAGAGGTCATGTGGGAAATTTTTTCCAGTCTGAGAAAACCCCAAACTGAATATAGTCAACAGTCAACTCTAGGGTTTGGGTTTGACTTCTGTTGAATAATAGTTTCAGTATCCCTTAGGGATTAATAAATTCTGTAATCTGACTAGTTTTGAAGAATTCTTTTGTGAAACTTGAGAGTAGACAGTATGATATGTAGAAATAATACCAGACAGTTTAACATCCATTTAACTGCAGTGTGGGAAACTGGAGTGTAATCATACTGCTTTGGCTACACTGGCATCTGTTAACTATTACATACTTTTGGTGTGTATCTGAAAGGATATTTGCTGCCCTAAATCAATTATTTTTCAATAAATGCCAGTAAATGGAAATTATATTACATTTGACTATTTTCCAGATGAAAGAACATAGTCTATTAAACCTAGTCACCTGTGTAATCCTAGTCATGTGCCTTGAATATATATGTGTCTCATAATCTGGCTCATGCTACCTGTTCTTCCATCTAAACCTTTTGATTCATGCTACCAGATTCATTTATTTGACATACACTTTAGGCCCACTGGAACTCTTCTTGGTGATCACACATGGCACAAATGTTTCTTGGTCTTCTTTATCAACACTAATGCCTTTTAATTATATCAGCATTTCCTATTGGAAAACCAATTTGTTCTGGGAAAATATTTGGCATTCCTGAATAATAATTTCCAAATGTCTTTAATCCAAAGAAAAAGACTTGAAGCTTATTTCCCTTTCTTATACACACCTGAATAAAAATGATGTGCATGTTTTAGGGATAAATTACTTAACTGTTCATTGGTCTATTTATGTATAAGAATGCTTTTTAAAGCACATATCTTGTTTTAAATGACGCACAAACGGAAGGCATTAATAAAATTAAGAGTAATGTAATGAGCTTTAGAATTTCCTCCTGGAATCTGATTTCTTGGGCTGACATTTTGCCGTAGTTTACTAAGAATACATTAAGAAGTGTGATCTGGGAAAGAGTTAAGATGTAGGAGGAGGGAGACCTTATACTTGCCTCGTGCCTTGAACACAGCTAGATAAATATCAGATCATTCTGAACACCCAAGAAATCAATCTGTGGACTGAGAGAACAGACTGCACAACTAGTGGGAGAAAAAAGGCCACATCATGGGAGGTAGAAGGTGTGGAGACATGATTTGGGGGAAAAAGAATTGCAGGTGCTGTGGAGGGGAGGGAGCCCTGATCAGGGAGAGTAGAGGGGAGAGAGCAGTAAGCAGAGCACTGCATAAGAAAAACACTTCCCCAAAACCATTGACAGGGAAAGCAAGAGGGGCTGATTATTGCAAGTTTTTATAAGCAGCAGAGCTCGAAGTCTGAAGTTTTAGAAGTCTGTGCCATCACTGGGGTCATGCCTGGCAGGCTTAGCAGTGCTCCTGTGGGGAAGGAGGGCAGAGGCTGGAGTGGATATTGTGGCCTGAGGATCCCCTGGGTCACACCAGGAGAGACCATTCCTCTTCTTGGAAGTGCATTTGGGAGAGGTGGCGTGGCCTATCTGGGGACAAAAGAGCTGGCGGGCACCATTGAGCTGCCCTGTTCATTAGCATAGGAGTAGAGGCACCTGCTGAGGGCTGCTAACCTGGATGCTGGCATTTTGCTGCACTTCACCATAAACTCCAAGCCCCTGTACATTTGTGTGACTGCCCTGGGAAAAACTGGCACAGCCACAGCGTGGTGAGAATCTCACCCAGAGGATCAGCACAGGTGTGTGCAACACCAAGTCCCTAAAATTTAAGGTTTGAAACCCAGCTGGTGAACCTGAGATAAAACAGGAGCTCTGTACTGCCAGGTGGGCAGACACTTTGGACACAGGGTGAAGACAGGGATCTGAGGGATGCCTGGGACACATGAGGGGAGATTGTTAACTCTTCTATGAGGTCTTCCTGAGCAGCGATGGGCGTGAACTCCCCTCTCTGGGGCTGAGAGAGTAGGCTATGCCATTTTTACCCCCCACCTGTCAGCACAAATGGACTTCAGTGAGCAGCACAGCACTCACAGTGGAGGCTTAAGCCACTTACACCAAGCCCTATGCCCCCTGCACTCAGCAGGTGCTTTTTTATGAGGGCAAGTGTCCCTGAGAGAGCAGCAGTGGGCCCCTCCCCCAGAAGACCAGCACAACCCCCACCACCACATGCACCAAGTCTACTGACCATAGAATGCTACAAAACTTCAGCTCTAGGGAAAATAGGATCTAGCCTCTTAAGCAGACCAAAACACACCTAATTAAAACTTGCTATACAATAGACAAGGTCCAAACATTCCCCACTGAAGGCAAGGAGAGATTCTGCAGAGAACTGACCTGAGTGAAAGAGCAGCCAAAACACAACAGCAGAGTGCACACAGCGTAAACCAGAAACCTTTCCTGAAGCACCAAGGCCTTGAACAGTATATGACCTCTTCTTAATATAGCCATTACTTTCAGGAGCAGGAAACATAATAGGCTTTCCTAACACACAAGAGACCCAGACAAGATGCCAAGATGTAGGAATTCTTCCCAAAAGAAAGAACAAGAAGAGGTCACAGCCAGGGATCTAATCAAAACATGTATAAGTAATATGCCTGAACCAGAATTTAAAACAACAATTACATGGATACTAGCTGGACTTGAGAAAAGCATAGAAGACCTTTACCACAGAGATAAAACACCTAAAAACTAGTCAGGCTGAAATAAACAATGCTATGACCAAGATGCAATACTGACTGGATGTAATGAATAATATAAAAGATAAAATTATGGAAAATAATGAAACCGAAAAGAAGAGGGAAAGACAAATATTGGATCATAAATGTAGACTTAGGGAACTCAGTGACTCCATAAAGCATAATAACATTCATATCATAAGAGTCCCAGAAGAAGAGAGGGAAAACAGGGCAGAAGGTTTATTTGAGCAAATGATAGCGAAAAACTTGCCTAAGTTGTGGAAGGAAATAGACATCCAAATCCAGGAGGCACAAAGAACTCCCATCAAAATCAACAAAAGCAGGCCAACACTAAGACATATCATAGTAAACTTTGCAAAATACAGAGATAAGGAAAGAATCCTGAAAGCAGTAAGGGATAAGAAATCCTTAAGCTACAAGGGAAGACAAAGTAACAGGAGATGTTTCCACAGAAACTTGACAGACCAGAAGAGAGTGGCATGATATATTCAACGTGCTGAATGGGGAAAAAATGCAGCCAAGAATGCTTTATCCAACAAGGCTGTCATTTAGAATAGAGGGAGAGAGAGTTTGCCAGACAAACAAAAACTAAAGGAGTTCAGACCACTAAACAAGCCTTCCAAGGAATACTAAAGGGAACTCTTTGAGAAAGAAGGATCAAAAGCAACAAAGACTGACTGGATACCTGACTAGTTTTTAGGTCTTTTATCTCTGTGGTCTTTTCTCAAGTCCAGCTAGTATCCATATACTTGTTTTAAAT
Organism: Ailuropoda melanoleuca; assembly: GCF_002007445.2. NCBI lineage: Eukaryota > Metazoa > Chordata > Mammalia > Carnivora > Ursidae > Ailuropoda > Ailuropoda melanoleuca. The sequence goes on from NC_048238.1 coordinate 112,833,793, forward strand.
TCTGGTTCAGGCATATTACTTATACCTGTGTTGATTAGATCCCTGGCTGTGACCTCTTCTTGTTCTTTCTTTTGGGAAGAATTCCGCCATCTTGGCATCTTGTCTGGGTCTCTTCTTTTGTGTGTTAGGAAAGCCTGTTGTGTTTCCTGCTCCTGAAAGTAATGGCAATCAACAAAACTAAAAGGCAGCCTACATAATGGGAGAAGATATTTGCAAATGACATATCTGATAAAGGGTTAGTATCCCAAATCTATAAAAAACTTGTCAAACTCAACACCCAAAAAACAAATAATTCGGTTAAGAAATGGACAGAAGACATGAGTAGACATTTTTCCAAAGAAGATATACAGATGACCAACAGATACATAAAAAGATGCTCAACATCACATCATCAGGGAAATATATCAAAACTACAATGAGATATCACTTCTACTAGTCAGAGTGGCTAAAAGTAACAACACAGGACATAACAGGTGTTGGCGAGGACGTGGAGAAAGGGGAACCCTCCTACACTGTTGGTGGGAATGCAAACTGGTGCAGCCACTCTGGAAAACAGTAAGGAGGTTCCTCAAAAAGTTAAAAATAGAACTGCCCTATGACCCAGCAATTGCAGTACGAGGTAGTTACCCAAAGAGTACAAAAATACTGATTCAAAGGGACATATGCACCCTGGTTTATAGTGGCATTATCAACTGTAGCCAAATTATGGAAAGAGCCCAAGTGTCCATCGACTGATGGATGCATAAAGAAGATGTGAGATTATATACACACACACACACACACACACACACACACATATATATATACACACACACACACACACACGCACTGGAATATTACTCAGCTATCAGAAAGAATGAAACCTTGTTATTTACAATGATGTGGATGGAGCTAGTGTATATTATGCTAAGCGAAATAAGTCAGAGAAAGACAAATACCATGTGATTTCACTCATATATGGACTTTAAGGAACAAAACAGATGAACATAGAAGGGGAAAAAAGAGAGGGAGGCAAACTATAAGGGACTCTTAACTATAGAAAACAGAGTTGATGGAGGGGAGGTGGGTATTAAGGAGGGGACTTGTGATGAGCACCGGGTGTTATATGTAAGTGATGAATCACTAATTCCTTCTTCTAAAAACATTTCACTACATTTTAACTAGAATTTAAATAAAAACTTGAAAGAAAACATAGAGAAATGTGATCTGGACCCTTTCAGTATAGAGCATTGTCTCAGGTGTATATACTTCCTTCAAAACCAACAGACACAGAAGAAGTTACAAAACTCTGTATGTACACCGTAGTGAGACCAGTGAAAGATACTGAAATAGCCACACAGCCTCCACAACTATATCCTTAGACCATGGTTGAGACATAACTGAAAAAAACCCAAGGGGTTGTAATCTACTTTGACATAATTCTGAAAAATCTTTCTTTTTTTAATGATTTCATCTTTTATGTTGAAGGAAACTTGAGGGAAGAGTTGGAGGGGATAGCACTGAAAAGAATGAATGGTTGAATCAACATGAAATAAAAGGATGCAGATATATAGACACAAAACTGTAAATTAAAATGAGAGACCTTAATTTTGATCCTGAGTTCCTTTCCAACGTCACAGCTTCAGAGGCCTCATAGTCAGACCACTGGCACATTTAAGCCACGAGGAATTCACCTTGCCAGCTGATGGGGCAGAATATCTCCAAATTGATTTAATTTCTTTTTCTAATTAATGTGGATTCTATAAGTGTAAATTGCCTTAATCCAAGGGAAGCTGTGAATGAATTGGAAAGATTAAATTTAATATCCTCAATAATTGTATTGACTATGCCCATATGAGATTCCTCCTGCTGCTGTAAAATATCCCCACACTAGTTGTTTAAAACAAACACATACGTACTCTTATACTTCTGGAAGCAAAGCTTGAAAGGAGTCTCACACTGCTAATAGTGACATGTCTGTAGGGTTGAATTCCTTCCAGAGGCTCATGAAGAATCCTTTCTTTCCAATTCTAGTCTCAATTTTTGGCCACCTGCATTCTTGGCTCATGGCTCTTCTGCCACCTTCAGAGCCAGCAGGGTAGCATTTTCTTTTTTTTTTTTTCTTTTTCTTTTTAAATTTTTTATTATGTTATGTTAGTCACCATACAGTACATCATTAGTTTTTGATGTAGTGCTCCATGATTCATTGTTTGAATCAAAACCACACTGAAAAATCTTTCTAAATTTGAATGACTGATTCCGAATGAAATGCCTCATAGGAAGGCATAAGAGGGTGGGAGACAATCATTCATTAATAACAAACAGGGTTAGCTAAACAGAAAAAAAGAAAAAAAGAAGGGCAAAGATCAAATGTACAAAAAGTTGGGCCACAACAAAACAATAACCAGCTACTTGAGCCTGGGCAACTGAAGTCAGGAATGTAAAATTCTTTTTGTTTAGGCTAAGGCAACTCAAAACATCCCATTTAAGTTCTCCCCAGGCCTCCTGCAGGTTTCTGCTGAAGTGCTCCTTCCCTAATCGGACACAGAAAACAAGATGGCTATTCATTTTGCTGTTATGAACAGAGAATGAAGTGACACAAGCTAGCTAGTTCTCTGTACTTCAAAACCTTGGGTGCAAGGTCAAATGGTGTCACTGTCCATATTTTCCTTCAGAATGAATGGATATGGCTTACATCAGATAATGGTTCCTCCTTGCTTTACTCTGCTGGTACCTATCTTTCCTAGCCTTGGGAGAGATGCAGAAATTGGGTTGCTTCCTAGAGTATCTTGAAGGAAATGGCTGTAACAGTAATAGCAGCAGTAGACTCTCTACAGTGTTCTACATTAGAAGCAGATCTATTGCTGACTGCTCCATCTTTTTAAGAATAATGAATGAAGTGGAGCGGTGGTGATGGTGGTGGTGATTGATCTATGAGTCACTTTTAATTCATTGAGGAAAACATAAGACAAATATTATGTAAGTAAGGGGTTTAATACATGATTTAAGCCTACACAAGTGTCTGACAAACCAGAAAGGGAAGATCTGGAAGGGAGGTGCCAGGGGACCAGAGGAATAGTCCTAAGCCTTTCTACTTGAAGCATTGGCACTGGTGGACAGGTTGGAGCTTGCTGGAAAACCTGAGAATCCCCACATGTCTGTTTGCCGAAGTAGGTGTGTGAGAAGTGTCACGTGGCAAGATTGTGGAAGCCGCAGCCTCACTAGACTGGATGTGGAGTACCCGGCTTGCAGTCTCAGTTGGTCAGCGCAATGAGCAGGCAGGAGGATGTGGTGGGTGTGGAGTGGAAGAGAAAAGCTGGGGCACACTAGGCGCTTTAGCATCTTTGTGTCTGACTGCCCCAACCAGAGTGTTGGCTTCCACTTCCTTTCTGCTTTCCAAGTCCCACACGAGTTCATTTCACTGGCAAAACGTAATCCTAAAAGCATATATGTAAAGAAGTTTCTATAAAATTCCCAGCTCCTGGCAAGAGCAGTGATTCCAGTCCAGCACAGCCAATTTCTTCCTAGTTTCATTCATAAGATCAATTCAGCTGCCTACCTTCATGGGGAAAGACCATTTAGGTAAGTTAACACATTCTTTTGGTCAGGGTACATTGTATGCAATTATTTGGGATTCGTGCTGCATATTAAACCAAAACATTATCTAAATCTGAAATATGTTGTGACTTCTCTTTTCCAAAGTGAAGGAAAACCATGACAATACTTCTCTATATGAGAAAATTCATATGCACAGGCTGATTCCCTGATTTACCTTTTTTGTTCCCATTCCAATTTTGGAACATAAAACTTTTGAAGGTCTCATGCACAGAGAAAGAGCATTAAATTCAGTAGTGCCCTTTAGAGACTTTCATTTCTGGGCAAGATGGAGTAACAGGGACTGTATTTGCCCTCTGTTCTGAAATAACCCCCCAAAAAGAAAAAAAAATATGAAACAACAATTTTTAAGACCCTGGACTCTAGGCAATGTAGGGCAGTGATAATTCACAGGACAAAGAAAATGTAACCTTGGGAGTTTAAATTAGTAAGGAAATCTAAGCAAAATTTAGGCTGGGGTAGTAAATTACTAAAAAAGTAAGAATTGTTCGTACAGTCTTCTTGGCTCTAAATTTCCCATCACTGTTGATAGGGAAGTCTCTTCACCTCCTAGTACAGGGAAATCTTCACATGGGATATTTATTTCCTGCTTCCAGGGGGACTTGTAGGTGGGAGTCTGAGTGACCTTCTTACGTAGGCTGTCTCTTAAGTAACTTTTATTCAAAATGATCAATGTGCCACTTTGGCCTGCTATTGGCCCCTACACCATCCTGTGATACTCCCACATCCTAAATAATTTAAGTAGATTATGATTACAATTTGAGATGCCAAAATGTTTGAATTTTGACAGATGTATAGTGGCAGGTATAAATTATTAAAATATCATGGAATACGGGGCGCCTGGGTGGCTCAGGCGTTAAGTGTCTGCCTTCGGCTCGGGTCATGATCTCAGGGTCCTGGGATCGAGCCCCGCATCGGGCTCCCCGCTCGGCGGGAAGCCTCCTTCTCCCTCTCCCACTCCCCCTGCTTGTGTTCCCTCTCTCGTTGCCTCTCTCTCCATCAAATAAATAAATAAAATCTTTAAAAAATATATCATGGAATACTTCAAATCCCCAATCCCTTGATCCTGTTATCATGTCTATTGTTTTGCCTTTTCTAGAATGTCCTATGAATGGTGTCATATAGTGTGTAGGCTTTTCAGACTGGATTCTGTCACTTATCAAAATACATGTAAGATTCATCCATGTCATTGTATGGGGTGATGGTTCATTCCTTTTATTGCTGAATAGATAAACAGGAGAAAAACAGACAAAGTTTAATGTGCATATGTCCAGTTTACATGGGAGATATCCAGGAAAACAGAGTAACTCCCTGAAATGGCCTAGCCATCACCCTAAATGCCATATTCAGCTAAAGACAAAGATTTTGGGTGGTGGGAAGGCCAGTTGAGACATTACCAGGCCAAGCACAGCAAAGGAGGGTATGGCTGTTACTCAGATTCAAGTCTGTGCCTTCTCCTTTGGTAAGAGTGTGTTGAAATTTAGTCATTCTTCTGTTCCTGGTACAGAGAGGAAGACACCCTTACAAACGGAGTTTTCCTTTATCTGTGTACATTTCACTCACCAAATGGCAACCTTTGCTCAGTTTTCAGAGTTTCGCCTATGTCTGCTGTTTCTTAAAATTAATCAGCCCCAGATAATCCTTGTGCCAAAGAGGCATATTTGGGGTGGCATATTCTGCTTCTTTCACATGGATGCACCCCAGTTTGCTTATGGATTCATCTACTGAAGTACATCCTGATTTCTGTCAGATTTTAACCACTAGATATAGAGCTGCTGTGCATAACTGCACGCAAGTTTTTATTTGGAAATAGCTTTTTAAAGCAGTTTTCTAAATACCAGAAGCACGATTGTTGGATCCTAAAGGTGAGACTTATTTAACTTTGGAAAAGAACTGTCAAACTGTCTTCTGAAGTGGCTGCACGTGCATTCCCCCAGAGTGAAGGACAGTTGCTGTCATTTCTCACCTTCCAGCAATTGGTATTCTTGTTTTTTTGTAGTTTTGCATTTCTAATAGGTGTGCAGCACTATCTCACTGTTGTTTAAATTTGTAATTTCCTAATGATCGAGGATGTTGAGCATATTTTGTTTGCTTATTTATTTTCTGTACATCTTCTTTGTCCAATCAGCTATTCAGATATTTACCTGTTATAGATTAGGTTATTTCCTTTTTGTAGAGTTCTGAGAGTTTTTTGTATATTTTGAATACAAATCCTTTATCAGATATGTGTTTTATAAGATTTTCTCCCAGTGTGTGGCTTGTCTTTTAGTTTTCTTAGCAAGGTCTTTCACAGAGTAAAAGTTTTAATTTTAGGAAGTTCATGTTATCAATTTTTTTTCCTTTTTGTGTATTGACTTTGGGTGTTGTGTGTTAAAACTCCTCACCAAACCCAAGGTCATGGAGATTTTATGTTTTCTTTTTGATATTTTGATAGTTTCGCTTTTTAAATTTATCTACTATTTTGAAAGAATTTTGGTATAAGTTGTAAAGTTTATATCTGCATTTCATTTAATTTAATATAGTTTCCAATTAGTTTTTCCTAGTTTTGGAGATGTCAGGGGATATTGAGCTCGATTTCAGTTTGGATTTCCAAAATTTAATGGATTCAGCTGGACCCAGGGAGGAGACAGATGCCTCCCCTGAATTGAGCGCACCGCATCCTGCACTGCCTCCAGGGCCTGCAGGGGGCGCCCGAGCCCAGAGTGGACGCGCAGGGGGCGTGTGCGTCTCCAGCCTGACCTCCTCAGGACCCTCGTGGGGGTGTCTAGAGGACGTGGGGCCGCGTCCACACCCACAGGACCCCGGTCTCCTCAGGACCAGCCGCGGGAGGAGAAGGTGAGGAGAAGCCTCTTGGGAAGGGACTGCCGAGGGGTCCGTGCTTACAGGACCCCGCGGAGGAAGGGCGCGCTGTGTAGACGGTAGGGTTTCCGTGGCTTCGTGTGTGGTGACTTGGGGTCCCTGGCGGGGCTGTGCGCGGGGCTGTGGGGTCTCCCCTTTCTGGGCTTGGATCCGCTGGGCTGGTCCGCGGGTCCGTGTTTACGCGCTCGAGGATCCGGTTCAGTCTGCAGTCAGGGAGCCTCCGCCGCCCCCTGCTGGTGCTCCCCAGGCCTCCGCCCTGCAGGGTCCTCCCCGCGTCCACACCCGGTCCGGCTGTCGGTTGCGTGTCTGGAAGTTCGGTAGCGACGGCGCGCGCTCTGCAGACGGCTGTGGGGAGAGCAGATGTTTTCACGGCGTCGGTTCTTCCCCGAGCGCTGTGTCTTCCGGTCTCCACGTGCCTCGTCTGTCGTCGGTGTGTCCCGGGTGTCCGTCTGTCGTGGGTGTGTCACGGGTGTCCGAGAGCAGGGCTGTCCGTCTCCCTCGACGTCTGTCGTCGGTGTCTTACGGGTGTCTGTCTGTCGTCGGTGTCTCAGGGGTTTCCTCAGGACAGGGCTGTCCGTCTCCCTTGATGTCTGTCGTCGGTTTCTCCCGGGTGTCCGAGGACAAGCTGTCGGTCTCCTTCGACGTGTGTCTTGGGTGTCTCCCGGGTGTCCGAGAGCAGGGCTGTCCGTTACCCTCGACGTCTGTCATTGGTGTCTCACGGGTGTCCGAGAGCAGGGCTGTCATCTCTTTGGTTAAATTTGCTCCTGGGTATTTTGTTCTTTTTGATGGATTCGTAAATGAGATTGCTTTCTGGTATTTCTCTTTCTGATGGTTTGTTATGAGCACATAGAAATGCAACTGATGTTTGTATATTGATTTTGTTCCTGGCAAGTTTATTGAATTTATTAGTTCTGTTAAACCCTAAACTAAAACTGCCAGTTATTTTGCCAGGAAAATGGGTTTACTTGGGAGTAGCGGAGAATTGCAATCTGGGACAAGCAAGCTACTGCCACATCACAGTCAAGAGCAAAAAACGAAGGAGAGGAACATTATTTCTTGGAGAAGGAGGAGGAAGTTGGAAGGGTTGTTCTGGAGGAAAGTCCCCTGGAGAGAAGCAGGGGCTCGGGGTGATGGAGGAGTCTCACCACAGGGGTGGTGGATTTCTTTTAGGAGGTGAAACCTACATCTTCCCCTTTGGGGCCTGGAACTGATGAGTCTCTGCTGTGGAGAGTTCTAATGCTGGTTCTGTAATTGACAGTTGTTCCTGTAGTTGACACTGAGTGGTGGGCTCCCCCGTCCAGCCTCCCCTTCTGGCAACCCCAGTCCACTTGACTGAGGTTTCCATTCATTTTCACAGTTCTAACCAATTTTGGGTGGAGCATTGTGGAAAATTGGAATTCCAAATCCCATGGCTTCTAGTGCCCCTGGGACACGGGGCTACCTATTTAATCCTCCCATGAGCCTCTCACTAACATGTGGCCTCCTACAAGGGCAAGTGGCCTCTTCATGGTGGGTGAACTGGATCTGGGTAAGGCTTGGCTTCCATCATGAAGTTTGATGTCATCTGTTTCTCTTGTGTGGTGCTGACATGGTTATTTGTAAAAGTAATCTACTCTGTAGAGATTTCAAACATGCAGTAAAGTCACAGCAGCACAAATACTCTTTATCTCGACACTCAGACTCCCCAACTATGGTTTCTTTACCACATTTGCCACTTCACATGAATACTTCAGTGCATTTTACTCAAAACAGGGACCTGCTCCTACAGAACGAATACATAACCCCAAATGAAATCATCCAGGTTTCCACATTATAACCCAGACCACAGGCCCACTTCACTTGTTGCCACCTGCCTCACTGTCTGAAATGTCCTTTTCCATTCTGATCCAGTTTTTTTTTTCTTTCTCTGAAACTGCTCCCAAGACTTTCCCTTATTTGGGTAAGCTTAATGGATGTAAAGAGCAAGTTGATTCCAATCTGGGTGGACTTTTCTGGATGGCTTGTCACTGGGGCTGTTTTCAGTGTCCATCCATGTGGTGACATGCATCAGTCCTTTATTTTTTTCACTGTGACTAAACATAATAACATTTACCACTTAAAACATTTCAGGTACACAGTTCTGTGGCCTTAGCTGGGTTCACACAGTTGTACATCATCTTCCAGAACTTTTTCCTTCTCCCCAAGGGATACTCTCTATGCATTAAACACTAACTGCCCATTTCCCTTTCCCTTGGCCCCTGCAGCCACATTCGACTTTCTGTCTCTAGATACTTCATATAAGTGGGGTCACTCAGTATCTGTCCTTATGTGACTGGTTGATTTCACTCAGCATAACGACTTCCAGGTTCAGTCCATGTTGTAGCCTGTGTCAGAACTCCCTTCATTTTTGAGGCTGAGTAGTATTCCATCGTGTATATACCACATTTTGTGTATCCATTCATCTGTTAATGGGGACACTTGGGTTGCTTCCATCTTTTGGCTGTTGTGAAAAATGCTGCTCTGAATAAGGACACATGAATATCTGCTCAAGTCTTTGCTTTCAATTCTTTTAGGTACATATGGTGAACTGGAATTCTGTGTTAATTTTTTTGAAGGGACATATTGTTTTCCACAGATGCACCGTTTTACTTTCTTGTTTATATGGCAGAACAATGTTGCCATTTATGGATCTACCCCATTTTGTATATCCATTCATTTGTTGACAGGCACTTGGGTTGCATCTACCCTTTGGCTATTGTGAAAATTGCTGCTATGAATATTAGTGGACATGTTGTTGGTTTTCTTTGAACAACCGTTTTCACTTCTTTGGGGTATATATCCAGGAGTAGAATGGTTGAAATGTGTGACAATTCTATTTTTATCTTTTTGAGGAAAAGCAAACTATTTTACACGTAGGCTGCAGCACCACTGTACATTTCCACAAGCAAGGTTCAATGTTCCAGTTTTTCAACATCCTTACCAACATTTGTTATTTTCCATTTTCTTGATTATACTGATTCTAATGTGTGTAAAAGGGTATGTTACTGTAGTTTAAATATGCATTTCATAATGACTAATTGTGTTTAACATCTTTTCATGTGTTACTGATTATTTTTATGTCTTCTCTGGAGAAGGGTCTACCCAAGTCCCTTGTCTATTTTTAAAATTTTGATGTCCTTTGTTGATGAGTTCTAAAGCACTTTATATATTCTAGACAACAGACTCTTCACAGTTAAATGATTTGCAATATTTTCTTCCATTCTGTGGGCTGTCTTTTAGATGCACAAATGTTTCTAATTTTGAGGAAATTAAATTTATCTCTGTTTTCTTTCCTCACTTGTGATTTGGTGTCAGATCTAAAAGCATTGCTAAATCCAAGGTCATGATTTATCCCCATTTATTTCTTCTAGAGTTTATAATTTTACCTCTTACTAAAATTAAAGCCTTTAAATTATTTTGAATTAATGTTTATATGTGGTGTGAGGTAAGGGTCCGCTTTCATTCCGCTGCACATGGATAGCCAATTGTTTAGCACCTTTCATTGAAAAGACCATTCTCTCCTCAATGTAACATTGTCCACCCTTATCAAAATTCAATTGACCATAGATGAAGGGGTTTATTTCTGGGCTATTAATTAAATCCCACTGATCTGTGTGCATACCTTTATGAAAGTATCACAGTGTTTTATTTACTGTTGCTTTATATTAAGATTTGAAATTGGGAAGTATGAGTTTCCATCTTTGATTTTCTTTTCCTTTTTTTTTTAAAGATTTTATCCATTTATTTGACAGAGAGAGAGACAGCCAGCGAGAAAGGGAACACAAGCAGGGGGAGTGGGGAGAGGAAGAAGCAGGCTCCCAGTGGAGCAGGGAGCCCGATGTGGGGCTCAATCCAAGAACTCTGGGATCACGCCCTGAGCCAAAGTCAGACGCTTAACGACAGAGTCACCCAGGTGCCCCTGATTTTCTTTTTCAATATAGTTTTGGCTATCTTGTGGTCCCTGATTTTCCATATGACCTTAGGATTAGCTTATGTGTTTCCTTCCAGAGGTGTCTGTGAATTTTCCCGGGAACTACATTGAATCTGTACATTGCATTGTGTACTATTGCCACCTTATCAATAGTACGTCTTTTCCTCACCAGGGGATATCTTCACAATTATTTAGGTTTTCTTTAATTTTAATCAGCAGTGTTTTGTAATTTTCAGTGTACAAGACTTACACTTTAATTACATTTATTCCTCAGTATTTTGTCAATGTTGATGTTACCATAAATGAAATTGTTTTCTTAAATTCCTTTTTGGATGATTCATTGCTAGTGTATACAAATAAGAGAGATTTTGTGTATTGATATTTTGTCCTATAACTTTGCTGAATTAGTGACTAGCTGTAATCATTCTTTGTTGATTCTTTAGGAAGCTTTCTATATAAGATGTTATCATCTCTGGTCTCTGAGTAGACATAGTTCTATTGTTTCCTTTCACATGTGGATGCCTTTTCTCTTGCCTCATTTTTCTTGGTAGAACTTTCAGTTCATTGTTGAAAGAATTAAAAAAAAAAAAAAGAACTTTCCGTTCATTATCAAGCAAGAGGTGAAAGCCAGAATCCTGGCTTTGTTCAGGATTTCAGAGTGGAGTTGTCAATCTTCAAAATTGAGCATGATCTTTGCTGTAGGTATATTGAACAAATTACCCTTTATTCCTACTTTCTTGAGTGTTTAATCATGAACTGACATTGGATTTTGGTTAGAAACTTTTTTGCATCAATTAATATGATCACAAGTTTTTATGTGAAACAATATTGCAGTGTATAACATTGTTGGATTCACTATGTTGAATAACCTTCGAAGTTTTTTTTGTTTTTTTTTTTTTTTTAAAGATTTTATTTATTTATTCGACAGAGATAGAGACAGCCAGTGAGAGAGGGAACACAAGCAGGGGGAGTGGGAGAGGAAGAAGCAGGCTCATAGCAGAGGGAGCCTGACGTGGGGCTCGATCCCAGAACGCTGGGATCACGCCCTGAGCCGAAGGCAGATGCTCAACCGCTGTGCCACCCAGGCGCCCCAACCTTCGAAGTTTTGGTTAAGAGACATTTGCTTGTGGTGTCCAAGACATTTATGTCCTCTTGGCTTCGTATGGCAATTATTCCAATGAGGTTTCATACATCTGCTTTATAAAAGATATAGGAATGATATTATGCAGCCATCAAAAAAAATGAAATCTTGCCATTTGCAAGGACCTGCATGGAACTAGAGGGTATTATGCTAAGCAAAATAAATCAATCAGAGAAAGAGCATTATCATATGATCTCACTGGTATGTGGAATTTGAGAAACAAGGCAGAGGATCATAGGGGAAGAGAGGAAAAAAATAAAACAAGATGAAACCAGAGAGGGAGACAAACCATAAGAGACTCTTAATCTCAGGAAACAAACTGAGGGTTGCTGGAGTGGAGGGGGGTGGTAGATTGGGGTGGCTGGGTGATGGACATTGGGGAGGGTATGTGTTGTGGGGAGCGCTGTGAATTGTGTAAGGCTGATGAATCACAGACCTGTATCCCTGAAACAAATAATACATTATATTTTAATAAAAAAAGAAAAACAAACAAAAAATAAAAGATACAGGAATGTATTTTGGTGATTTTGTGATGATTTAATTGAGGTTAGTGTTAGTGGTTTAAAGAGCAGTGTCTGGGGCTACAGAAAGGACTATCCAGAGATTCGGACTAGAGGGATAGGGATAGATATATTTTCAGGGTAAGGAACAAAATCAAGGGTAAAGAGTTAAGGTTAAAGTTAGAGTCAAAGAAAAAGGGTTGGGGTTAGAGGGTTAGGGTTAAGGGTTAGGGTTAGGGTCTCCCTGTCCTCTGCTGCACAGAGCCCATTCTCCTCCAGTAACCAGAGTGATCTTTTTGGAACATAGCCTATGAGCCTCTCTGTGGTCTGCTCCCCTCCTGCCCATCCTCTCCAGCCTCACCTCTCCCACCTCTCTCCACTCTGCGGTCCACTCAGGTGTGTAGTCCTCCCACATGGGCCTCAGGCCTGACTCGAAGCCTTTGCATGCACTGTGCCTTCTGCCAGGATCACTCTTCTCTCCCCCTGCTTCATGTCTGGCTTGTTTCCCCTTTGGCTGGGCCTGGATTAGCCCTCTAGTGACCTGACTCCTGTCTGCTGGTTGAGTGTGCTTGCCCCCTATTTAAATGTAGTGCCCGCCTTCCCTGTGCGAGCGATTTACTAACCTGCCAGGTATGGGGCAGGCACAAGGAAGTAGCCCTAATGCCTGAGCAAAAAAATCAGTCGCAGGGGCTCACCACACTTGCCTTATGATGGGGGAGCTACTGTCCCTACAGTGGGGAGCAGGTAGTCCCCTCAAAGGGGGACCAGCCATGTGAGGTGGTTGGACAAGACTTACAACTTCTTGGGGCGGGGGAGGTGTAGACCAGAAGCTTACCCCCTTGGATTCAAGGCTGGGGCCGACGCAAGCCCCCTCTTCTTCCAGAGGTCCTCTTTCCCCTTCCCTGACCACGGGCTGGACCTGATTCCTGATCTGGGGGAGTTCGAGGGTGACTCCTCCTAGGAATACCAGTGGTTTACTGATGGACATTGTCAGCAAGATGCCCAGTAGCCTCAAAGAGGGCCCTACAGGGTGGAGACCACTCTGTGGGGGTCAGCAACAGCCCACTCAAAGCAAAGTGGGGCAGGTGGCTGGCCCTGCTGTTCTATCCAGTCTGTAGGGCATAGAAATGAGGGCTGTGCCCCAAAGTGCTCTACTTCTGGCAGGTGGGGACGGGACCTGCAGGGGGTCGGCCAGGGGAGGATACCTGCAGGGTTTGCCCAGAAGCTCAGCACAGGGAGGGTGTTCCTGGCTTGAACATGCTGACTGTGGGGGAGGTTTCCAGCCTGCTAAGCCTCAGGCTCCCCTTTGTATGATGGGGTGCTGATGGCCCCCATGTCTGGGAGCAGAAGGTAGGGAGGTCACACCAGCAGACTCACTCAGGACAGGACGGATAAGTGGCTGTTGCTTAAAGCAGCCCAGGGTCTACCCCCTCGAAGAAGGTGCTCATGTCCATGGCCCCCCAGCTTTGGGGTCCTGCTGCCAGCCTCTGGCAGTGACCCTCCTCCCACCCTGTCCCTTGTCCCTGTAGATACATGGTCTTCCTAGAGCTGTTCCTGCAGATGGCAGAGAAGCACTTTATGGTGGGACACAGGGTTACCTACTATGTCTTCACCGACCAGCCAGCTGCCAGGCCCCTGTGCCCTTCGGGGAAGGCCAGAGGGTGGTGGACCTCATGGTAGACACAGGGTCACCTACTAGGTCTTCACTGCTCAGCCAGCTGCTGGATGTCATGCGCCCCTCTGGGAAGGCCGAAGGGTGGTGGACCTCATGGTAGACACAGGGTCAACTACTAGGTCTTCACCAACCAGCCGGGCCCCTGTGCCCCTCAGGGAGGGCTGGAGGGTGGTGGTCCTGAGATCCCCAGGGCCTCGTGCTGGCAGGATGTGTCCATGCAGCACTTGGCGATGACCAGCTGCTTCTGTGAGCAGCGCTTCCTCCGTGAGGTGGACAACCTGGTGTGCTAAGATGTGGACATGAGGTTCCGTGACCATGTGGGCGTGGAGATCCTGTCCCCCCTCTTCGGCACCCTGTACCCCGGTTTCTACTGGGCGGCACACGAGGACTTCAGCTATCAGCACCGGCCACAGTCCCAGGCCCACATCCCCAGGGACCAGCGTGACTTTTACTACATGGGGGCCTTTTTTGGGGGGGGGCGGTCAGTGGCGGATGTTCACCAACTGACCTTGGCCTGTCACCAGGCAGTGGTGGTTGACCTGGCCAGTGGAATCGAGGCTGTGTGGCGTAGTGAGAGCCACCTGAACAGGTACCTGCTAGACCACAAGCCCATTAAAGTGCTGCCCGGCAGGACCTGTGGGACCCACGGCTGCTGGGCTGGCCCCCCCCGCCCCCCAGGTCATGAAGAAGCTGAGATTTGGGCTATGCCCAAGAATCACCAGGACACCCAGAATGCATGAGGGACTGTCCCTGGAGGACCTGTGGGAACTGCGGCTGCTGGGCTGGCCCGGGAGGACCTGTGGGACCCGCAGCTGCTGGGCTGCCCACACCCCCCCGCCCCCCATCATTGAAGAAGCTGAGATTCGGGCCATACCCAAGAATCACCAGGACACCCGGAACGCATGAGGGACTGTCCCTGGATGACCTGTGGGACCCGCAGCTGCTGGACTGCCGCTGGAGGACCTGTGGGACCCGTGGCTGCTGGGCTGGCCCCAGAGGACCAGTGGGACCCATGGCTGCTGGGCTGGTCCCTGGAGGACCTATGGGACCCACAGCTGCTGGGCTGCCCGCGCCGCCCCAACCCCCTGCCTCCCCACCACCATCATTGAAGAAGCTGAGAGTCGGGCCATACCCTGGAATCACCAGGACACCCAGAACTCATGAGGGACTGTCCTCAGAGGACCTGTGGGACCCGTGGCTGCTGGGCTCCCCCCACCCAAGGTCATGAAGAAGCTGAGATTCGGGCCACGCCCAAGAATCAGCAGGACATCCAGAACGCATGAGGGGCTCTCCCCATCTCCGTCAGGGGGTGCTGCCCTGAGCGCAGCCATCGGAGCAGTTTCCTTCTTCTGTCCCCTCGACTGTGGAGTCTAACACTGCCCACTCGGGCATGTCCAGGGCCCTGGCCAGCCCAGGAGGCCTGCCTGCGGGCACAGGTGGTTCCTGTGGTTGGTGCATTTTGATAACTTCTGGGTCATTTGCAGCAGCGAACGGCTTCAGTTTTATGTCGAATGCTTTTCTGTGACAATGCTGAGCAACCATCTTTAAAAAGAACAATTGAGGGAAAAGGTTTTCTCCCTGGTTCTAAACAGACATCGCCTGGTGGGATGGGAATGGCCCTGCAGCAGCCTTGGAGCCAGAACGGGCCCTGGCTGGGTCCTCCTCCCAGTCCCTGCACCTCGCAGCAGCCATGGGCCTTCAGGGTCAGGGGTGCGCCAAGCCACCTCTCAGACCCCTGGTCCCCTGACCGCCAGAGGCTGTGACCGCTAGCACAACCTCCAGGAGCGTGGAGCCCTCTGGGTGATTTCCGGTTCCTGCCTTGGTTTTAAATGGCTGTTTCTGTGCTGGTGTTTGTGAGATGTGGGCACTGGCTCCGTCTGGATGCGCATCCTGTTGGGATCCCTCAGTGCCCACTGGATGGTTTGCACTTGTGGACTCTCTCTGCACTATGTGTTAGCAAGCATTCACTGAGTGCCTACTGTGAGCTTGGTCACCAACAAGGGGCAGCGTGAGAGCGAGAACCAAGATACAGGATCCCTGCTCCAGGGCCCTCCTGGGACTCATGATGGCCCCGTCCTCCTGACTCACTACTTTCCTATTGTGGTGTAATGGACATACGACTGATACTGTTAAGCACGTTTCAGGGTACAATTCAGTGGCAATATGTACATTCACTGCTCTGCACCTGCCACCTCCAACCATCACCACAACTTCATTGTCAGCACAAACTGAACCTCTACCCACGAGACCCTAACCCCCATTCCGCCTCCCCAGGCCCAGCACTCAGCAGCTCCTTCCATCTCTGTGAATCGGAGTGCTCTCCATCCCTCACGAGTGGGGTCCTCCAGTATCAGTCCTTCAGGGACTGGCTTATTTCACGTAACACAGTGGCCTAAGGTTTGTCCCCATGCGCCTGGACCTGACCC
>NC_048238.1:112849974-112850221 GCF_002007445.2 Ailuropoda melanoleuca
TCTAAGCTGAGCCTCCTCAGTCCCCTCTGCTCCCCTCATCTTCCTTCTCAGCCTGAAGATGATCCCAGCCAATCTGCAGCTTTGAAGACCTGTTCAGTCCAGATGCCGGACACACACCTGGGGGGCCTCGGGCCTCACCTACCCCATCTGTCCATGTCAGGTGCCTGCCCCCCCATCCGGCCACCTGCACCTTCCACAGGTGTCCCCATCTCAGAAGAGGGAAACACCAAGTCCAGACCCTTGGAGA